>NW_006160165.1:3246242-3277478 GCF_000334495.1 Tupaia belangeri chinensis | reverse complement strand
AGAGAGACATAGAGACAGAAAGCGAGAAATCACCCCCCAGGGGGGATGGTCACGCCGCAATCCCTTCTCCTCCATTCTCCTCTCGGGATCTTGGGCACGCATGCACACGCGCCCGGTGTGAGTTTTAAGCCACCGGGTCCGGGACACGAACCGCGGTCGACTACGTGGGAGTCCAGCGACATAGCCATTACGCTAACTGCTGGTTCCCTTTTTTTTATGTTTTTTTTCAGCAATGCTGTCCACCTTGTGAAAGGTCTATGGGCAAGAATGACGAGTGTGCACTAAATTAGAACTGGCGAGCTTCCATGAAACGGGTGCCTTATGGTGCTACCAACCTTCCACCAAGTGCCACAGCAAGGGCTGGGAGTTAGTTATAGAGATAAAGGTGTGAAAATGCTACTTTCTTCCTTTTTCTTCAAAGTTGATTTTATTCATGGGACTGTGTCTACGTGGACAAGAAGTTGGGGAGCACCCGTGACAGCATCTCAAACACAGACATATTATGCTTTTTTTCTTTTACCGTTTCTGCCATAGAGTGCAAGTGCTCTCTGGAGAGAGACAGAAAGAGACAGAGAGAAAGGGAGAAATGACTCCCCAGTGGGGATGGTCACCCCACAATCCTTTCTCCTCCATTCTCATCTCAGGATGTGGGGCACACACGTACTCATGCCCAACAGAACGTTCAAGCTGCCAGGTCAGCCATGTGGTTGTCCAGTGCCTAAGCCACCTTGCCACCTGCTGGACACTTACAGTCATGCACCTCATAATAATGTTTCGGACAATGATGTGTCGCATATACCATGCTGATCCCATGAGATTATAATGGAGGGCTGGCTGGGTGTTGCATGAAAACACAGCTCAGTGATGCTGGATCCACAGAGGTCAAAGGTTCAGCTTCCTGGTTACCTATACACACTGGGTGTGAGTGCCTGTGATCTCAGCTGGCTAAGTGCAGGGAGAGGCCAGATCTGGACAAAGCACTGGCAAACTTTAAAGCGGATGTGGTGTTTGTGCTGATGCTGCAGGGCAAGCGAAAGCTCTGACAAAGACATAGTGGACCGCTGCACGGCAGGGCAGTGGAAACTAAAGGAGGTTGACCATTAGCCAGAGAAGGCCCGGGGAAACTTGCTTAGAGCTCTGAGACACGAGGTGCTCCGCAGACAATAGGGACTACCTGGCTTTCCCCTCAGCTTCTCCCTCCTCTACTGCTGTACAGAAGAATAAACCTGGGACAGCTCAGGGCCGCAGCGTTCTCCACCAGAGACACCCGGTCTGCCCAGGCCCTGCCTTCTCTACTTGCCAGTATGTCTGTCTGTTCTTTCTCAATCCACACAAGCTTCCCCTCGGTGTTCGCCGTTCCTCTGCCTCGCAGGCCAAGGCAGCTAAGAAGCCTTGGTGTTGGGAGGTGGAAACACAGCATGCGATCCTGGTAAGGTTCTGGCCTTTCTCTCTCTACTTCTCACTCACATGAATACAGAAAGTTAAAGAAAAAGAAAAGATAGCACTGTTGACTGTTTCTCTCGACGGCATCAATTTCTCTTGCATGTGGTTTCGTCTCCTACTGTTTTGTTCATCAAAGCCCTTCAAGTGAGGCGTCACGTGGAGGCGGAAGGCAGTGGTATTGATAATCCTGACCCTGTGTAGGACCAGACTAATGTGTGTGTGTCTTAATTTTTCATGAAAGTGTTTTAAAGTTAAAAAAAAATTAAAATAATAAAAGCTCAAAGAATAAGACTGTAAATAAAAAAATACTTTTGTATGGCTATTCAATGAATTTATTTTAAGCTAACCATTATTACAAAGAGTCAAAAAGTTTTTAAAATTTATAAAGTGGGGAACCATCAGTTAGAATAATGGCTATGTCGCTGGACTCCCACGTAGTCGACCGCGGTTCGTGTCCCGGACCCGGTGGCTTAAAACTCACACCGGGCGCGTGTGCAGGCGTGCCCAAGATCCCGAGAGGAGAATGGAGGAGAAGGGATTGCGGTGTGACCATCCCCCCTGGGGGGTGATTTCTCGCTTTCTGTCTCTATGTCTCTCTCTGTCTGTCTGGCGAGCACACGCGCCCTACAGTGAAAATCTCCCCCCCAAAAAAAAAATTTATAAAGTGTATAAAATAAAAAATCACATTAAGTGTCATTCATCTTTATTGAGGAAGGCAAACTGTTGCTACGAATACAGCTCAGCGTACATGTGCAGTGTGACCACGGTTGTGTGCAGTGGTGCCCTAGACCCTTGCACTCACCCCCTCACTCAACCGAACAACTTCTGTCCTGTAAGCCCAATCACTGTATGTGCCCCGTCCACATGTGCTGCACCATTTCTGTGTTTAGATACACAAGTCCTTCCCACCGATTACACGTGCCTACAGGGCTCAGGACAGGAGTATGTTGTGCAGGCCCATGGCCAGGAGCAATGGGCCACACTGTCCAGCCTGGGTGTGCAGTGGGCTGTAAGTGCGCCCTGTGGTATTCCTATAATGACAAAATCATCTGAAGATGCCTTTTTGCTACAGGGCATGTGTGCTCACCAGAGAGACAGAGACTGAAAGTGAGAAATCACCCCCCAAAGTGGATGGCCACACCGCAGTCCCTTCCATGTCTTGGGATTTGGGGGCACACGTGTGCCTGGCATGAGTTCTAAGTGGCTGTGTCCAGGACTCGAACCGCAGTCAACTATGTGGTAGTCCAGTGACGTAACCATTACACCATTTGCTGGTCCCTAAAGATGCATTTCTCAGAGCACACCGATCAGTAAGTGAATCACTGCACAGGTTTCCCACCAGGGAGGTATGCCCATTCAGTCACGGTGATGTGGGTCTCTGTAAGTAGTCTGGAATCCTAAATCACCTGATCATAAATCGCCACATGCCAAGAGCTTTCTTACTGGATGGGCAGCAGTCATTGTCAGGCGGTCTGAAGTGTTTGTTAGCAATGTGGCTAAAGGTATCCGGTGAAGTGCCCGAACAATGGTCACGACTCTTAGCCCCTCTGCAGCGTTACCTTCTTTTGGAGATACCCCCAAAATTCACCTTTGGCATTTTTAGGAATTCTCCTGGCAGCATTAATTCTCAGACTGAGGTGTGTGCAGACTGGCTGCTCCCCAAGGCTCCAACCCCCTGCTCTTTGGGACTGTCCTGTGAGACTCTTAGTTTCTAAGGACGTTTAGTTTCATCATGGAAGTTGTCCCAAGGGCAGTGGTGAGTGGCAGACGAGATTCAAGAGTGCCACACAAGCATGAGGGCTACTTCTGCAGTGACAAGGACACAGAATTAGCTGCACATAAATCACAGCACGAGCACCTAGTGTGCAAGTCCCTACGAGTCACCCAGAGCCTATGAGGGTCCTCGGCCTTGCTCCCCAATACGTCTCTAAGGGGCAGCATTATACCCACTATGCTTTCTTCCTCCAGCCCCCAGCGCCCCTACTAACCAATCTGGATGTTGCAAGCCAAAGCTTCCTGCTCTCGAAATGCAGGACTGAGCACCATGGTCCCAGCATGCTCCCCAATACTTCCTACCCTCCGAGGAAATGAGCCTCCATTCCCAAGGTCCTGCTGCACTTGACACATGTAAGCCGTGAAAGTTTGTCAGAATCAAATCAGTCATTTGGGTCAACCCTGACTAGCCTGAGCAGGGAAGGCCATAGGATGCTTTTGCATCCTGGCACGCCTCACAGCAAGAACTGTTCCCTAAAAGACTCTGCCAGAACCACAGCCTTGTGCAAAGACCACCACGAGCTGACCCAAGGACTGCTTCTGCAAACCTTCTGCCCACAGACTGTTCGTGCACCCCTGGACTGGTGCCACCCTTATTTCTGATCCTTGTAGCCAAGGAAAACTGACCCAGAAAAACTGGGGTAGTTCTCCCCCCCCCCGCCCCTTGTGCTTTTTGCCTTTAAATCTGTCCAAGGATTGTGGGAGCTCTGTGAGCATGTTTGGGCTATCTGAAATATGATCACCCCGCTGAGCGGGCTGCACTCAAACCTCTTCTGGCTTAGAACAAACCTCTTTAATCACTCTATAGTTTGATTATTTCCATCAGCAAAGTTCAGACTTCTGAGATCCATTCTAGCAACCAACAGTATTTGCCTCCAGCCTTTGGTTGAGGTGACACCTTTGGCCGTAACTCTCTACACACTAAAGCACTTCCTCAGATGTGATCTTACCACCCACCCTCCAGGTCTGTGTGCCTAGTCCCTGTGAAAGGATCTGGCTTTCGTCCTCTGCTCTCATCCCCAGGGGGCACATAAAAGAGACTTCACCATCAAGCAGCCCTTCCCCCCACGACACAGGAAGAAAGAAGAGGCGAAGGGCAGGCACACGGGCAGAGTCTGCCTGAAGACGGAGCCACAGCAGTGGTCATCTGGAGGGATTTGAGATTAAGAACTGAAAGTGAGATGCCCAAGGGCTGAGGGGAAAGACGGAAACACGAAGCTATCGGTAGGTTTCCACGGAGACAATGAAGCTTTTTTTTTTTTTGTATAATAATTATAGTTTGGGTTTAAAATAGGAGCTGTGAAGTGAATTGCAATAAAGAAAATTGTTATATAAATAAGTTTCTCATTATCTAGTTTTCCATTTTCAAATGGCAGTTTACATACATCGTCAGCATTTTTATTACCGAATCAAACATGGCAAAGGCCTTCACATGTGCCAGCTGTCCCACGTCATGTCATTCACGCACAGGCTCTGGCCACTGTTTATGTCAGAGAGAGACTAAAGGTACTTTTCTTTTTTTTTTTTTTTTTTTTTTTTTTTTTGCATGGGGGCCGTGCGTTTTTTTTTGCTATAGGGTACATGCGGTCACTAGAGAGACAGAGAGACAAAAAGCAAGAACTCACCTCCTAGGGGGGATGGCCATGCCTCAACCTTTCTTTTTTTCTTTTTTTTTTTTTTAAGAGAGAGAGATTTTTGCTATAGGTATGTGTACTCACCAGACAAACATAGAAAGTGAGAAATCAGCCCCCGGGAGGGTGGCCACACCACAATCCCTTCTCCTCTATTTGCCCCTTAGGATTTGGGGCATGCACACAATGTGCCTTGCCTGAGTTTTAAGCTGTCAGGTCCAGGACTCGAAACAAGGTCGACTATGTGGGAGTCCAGCGACATAACCATCATGCCAGCTACTGGTTCCACGCTGCGATCCCTTCTCCTCCATTCTCCTCACAGGATCTTAGGCACACATGCACGTGCACCCAGCGTGAGTTTTAAGTCCCCAGGTCTGGGACTCGAACCACAGTCGACTACATAGGGGTCCAGTGACATAACTATTACACCATCTCTTGGTACTCTGAAGTTACATTTTTACCTGTAAACCAAGTTCGATGTTGATAACTGATTCTCTGCTTCTTCATTTAAGTAAAATAAAAGAATGGAAATAATTTTATCTGGACAATTTTATTTTCCAGATTGGCTCAAAAACTAGTTTTGCATCAAAAAAAAGGAAGTGTGATAAAATATATCCTTCATGAAAAGGTAATAACTAAAGGTGACTAGCTGTCTTTTTATCGCCCGTGTTAACCTACTCAAAGTTCCTCAAGTAGATTCTAAGGAAAATTAGATGATGAGAGAAAAGGAGAGATGGGGCCCAGGAGCAAGTTTCCGAGTTCTGTACACGGACACTTGCTTTTCTAATTAGCTGTGAAATGGACGCTTCCTGAAGACCTTCTTCGGGAAAGAATGCCTGGTCCCCTTCCCTAATGTAAAGTACAGCCTCGATGGGACCACAGACAGACAGACAGACAGCAGTGCCAACATCGGACAAGCTGTAACACCACAGAGTAGAGGACAAAATCCTTGTAGGAAAACGTGGTAAGTGCAACAGGAGCAGCTCGGCCTCGGTAGCCACACTGGATGCCGTGGCTTGTCAGCTGAGGCCACCTGGGAGGCCCAGTGTGACTCCCCGACCACCTTAAAAAGCCAGGTGTAGTGGCAAACACCTGTAATCCCAGCTATTCAGGAGGCCGAGGCAGAGGAAGGGGACACAGCTAGACACTTCCAGGACAACACACACACACACACACCAAAAATAACATTTCTTAAAAGTGACATCAACGCTCAGTGGCTTGGAAGGGCTCAGAGGTCGATGGCACATGAACAGGACCATGGAGCACACGGCAGGGTCCGCTGGTGGCAGTTAGATGAGGTGTTCTAGAGGAGACAGGCAGAAGCTCGATGCACTGAGATGGGTGGATGACAACCAAGACTCCGCCATGTGCCAGGAGCTCAGGGACACCCACCCACGTTGCCCCTCTCTCAGTGACACGGTTAGGGGTCCTGTCATCATTCTTGTGCTACAGAAGAGAAACGAGGCCCTTCGCCTGTCGGGTTTAGTCCTCCCCCTCAGAAAGCAGCCGGGGACCACTCGGAACGAGGGAGCCAGCACTGTGGCAAGCAGTGCTCACAGCAGACCTCGAGCTTCGTGGAGTGTGACCTCACACCAACCAGAAAACCGGCCAATGCATCGTGAAAGGGGCAATTTCAGGAAACCACAGGGCAGGTGACTGGAACACCGAATCTAATGAAAGGCATTCCAGAGTTCACTAGGTAGTCAAATTCACCTGAAGACCTCTAAACTTATTAAAACTACAAGTTATACTCAGTTTGGCCAAGAAGATAATAACTTCTGTATTTATAATTTTGATTCTTTGAATACAATACCATTAAAATCTCATAAATAAGAGTCATTATCTTATACATTCAAAACAATTGGCTAAAGAGTCATTTGTCTTAACATAAGATTCCCTACATTTTGTGTCTAACACATGACAATGTTTTGCATCGTCCTCTGCCTCCCAGCCTGCACAGCGTCTGTAGTGATGTTCGAGCTCCCTGCACATCACTGCGGTATCTAACCGACACGCTGGCTGACCGGCAGTGTCTGTCAGCAGAGGTCGGGTCCTGAGTCTCCAGGCCGCAGTATCCCAGAGGAACCTCACAGTGGTAGGTCCAGGGGCCACCCTCCCAGGGAACACCAAGCTGCAAGGACCACGGTGAGCATTTGCCCTCTGGGCGCCAAGCTTCCTTGAGGTGTCCGCCACCCCCAGGTCCTGCCCTGTCTCCAGGCTGTGCCCCATGCCTTCCTTCATTATCCTGAGCTCAGGGGCTGAAGGCTTTTCTGTGGTTTTGGCTCGTTGATTTGCCACCTTCACTGACCATGACCCACGGGTCAGGTGCAGTGTCTAGAATTGCCTTCCCTTCAGTGGAGCAATTCCAGCTTCAATGCGAGCACTCGCCATTCGACAGCCCCTTTTGGCCTCACCACCCTCTCCCTCTCGCTCCGCAGCCACAGCGGGAGCTTAGCCATCACCCAGTGGGCTGCCAGGGGCTGGCACTGAAAGGTTTCTGCGTCCAGCTTTAATCTGTACCATGTCAACTCACCTGCTAGAAACAAGACTGGCATTTTTTTGTAGCACCTGCACTTTGAGCATCAGCCTTTCCCAGCATAGTTGTGGAAAAGACCAGAGTGAACTCAAGCAGAAGAACCCATCTCTGGGGCCAGAAACGCTGGACAGAGAAAGGAAGACCACGGCCAGCGGCGGCGGGCAGTGAGTCAGCTGAGGTGGAGGAGGACCGCCGGGATCCGCCAGGGGATCCTAAAGTGCACGCGAAGACACAGAGGGTCACCGGACTGGCAACAGAGGGGTGGAGAGATTTTAGAAGGAATTCCTTTTGAGAAGGCTGCTGGGGTGCACTGTGCTCCCCACAGGGAGAGGGGCTCAGGGGCCCTGGTGGGATCTCTTGGAGGACTTGCTGCATTCCCTGAACTCCAAGGTTCCAGGGGGCTCTGGTTTCCTGCCTGGCTAGAAACTGCGTGCGAGGAAGGGGGGCCAGCTGCGCTTGCAGCAGAGAGAGGGCCTGAGCTCGGCAGCGCGGAGGGCCCCTGCGGAGCACGTGCGCAAAGGCTGCCAGGTACGGTCCGAGGCCCGACGTGGGGCACCCGGGGGCAGGCAATGAGTGGATTATGTTTAGTTCCATTTCGTACTCTGCCTGGACAGCAGAGCAGACTCTCAGCAGATGAAAAACTGGAGCCGGGGCACTGGATCGGGGACTCTGGACAAAACGTTTCTGAGTCTGGGCTACTGAGCTGAGAGCCCGCCGGGGGCAGGAGCGTTTGCTACGTGAGTCAGCTCTGAGGCCTAGAAGGTGAGTCCAACCTGTAGCAGAAGCAGCCTAGGGAGCCTCCCCTCAGCCCCCCTTTCTTGCCGAACCCCACCATGCACGCCTTGTGATGACAATGTTTAACAGGCCGAAGAGGAAAAGCTTGGTAAGGAAAGGGAAGCAGGGACCCACCTAACGGGAGTGGGAAGGGAGATCTCGACTTTCAGTCAGCTTAGAAATATGAGGGTTTTCTGACACTGGTCATTTCAAGGTGTTGGACTAAAACTCTATTGAAAATAAAATCAGATCTTCCTTTTACATAAGAATTCGCAGAAAACTCACCAGGCCTGTCAGAATCTCCACCCAGTGGCAGAGAAACACTGTCTTCACTGAGCACAAGTGACGGTGCAGGGGTAGATGGAGCTGGTTGTAAAGTCTCTCTCATTATTCCTCATCAAAGAACCCACATGCATGGGGACTCCTGTTGCTACAGGCATACTTGGCTCTCATAACTAGGAAATTCTCCAACTCACTGAGAAAGAAGAAACTCAGAGAATCCTATCCTCTTTCCTTGCTTCAATTATGGGGCTAGGAGAGAGCTTCCTGAATTCCCTGACTGTCATCAAGAAACAAAGCCAGGGAAGACATGGCAAGCCCGCCCACCACCACAGAGGCAGGCAGCACACTGAGCCAAGGGAACACAACCGACTAGCAAGGCCTTGAGAAGAGTCACAGTGACCTCCCAAGGCTGCGGGCGCCTCTGTTTATAGCAGTTTGAATTTTTCTTGTTGTTTTGGGTGGAGCAATAGCACATACAGGAAAACAACATGGGGGTCCAAGGGGCTAGACCAAAACTCATCGCCATCACTGCCTCTTTATAACAGGTTTCTGCATCCGAGTCCCTTCCCTTGGACCCCCTTTCTCTTAGAAACAAGATTTCTGTGCCACTGTCACTATAGCAAAAGCTAGTTAACGAAACTCCTAGTATTATGCTCCCTCCCTCCCATTTAATTTACCAATATTTTCAAACATAGCTTTAGTTCTGAGGCTTAAAACATGACATTAAGGGAGAGATGGACGAATCCAAATCCTGAAGAAGGCTATCAGAATAGGGGTAGTTTCGGCAACTATGTCACAGAAAATACGGTAAGGGAATTTAATGCTTTTAACACTTAGAGGGGAAGGTCTAAGGGAAGGCCCTGTAGAAGTATTTACAATCACAATTTACAATCTTATTACACAGCGACCTTCCACAGTGAGACGTGTTCAAGTAGGGGCCAGGTGGCAACTTTTCAGGAATTTTGTCGCTAAAATTCACTCACAGGTAGGAAGGTAGGAGTAGAGGTCCCTGATGGCCCTACACATCTCTGATTTCTATACTTATTAAAATCACTTGGATGGGCCAGCAGGTGACATGGTGGTTAAGGGTGCTGGACTGCAACTTGGCCGACAACGGTTTGCATCCCGGGCCTGGCAGTTTGCTTTCTCACTTTCCCTCTCTCTCTCTTACTCTGTTCCTCTCTGGTCAAATTAAGATAAATAAATAAATAAATTTAAATAAAATAATTATTTTAAAAAGTCACTTGGAAATTTGAAATCTTGTTCTTCCAAATAACATGTGTTTATTATTTTTTTTTAGTTATTAAATTAAGCAACTGCTAATGGGAGTAGACTAGCGATAATGGGCCTTAGAAAAACTTCAGTATTCATTCAGCTTGAGGCCAGCATTAGGAGGAAAGAGGCAAAATTGACCAAGAGATTGTGCCAGGGATGGCTTACACAAAACTTTTCTCTAGTTGCTCAATTCTAGGAAGAATTACACACTGAACATGTGTAGAGACTCATAATTAACCAACTTCATTTTAAGCATGTAACACTCCTAGATCATTCCTTGGATTTGTTTTCAACTACCAACATGCACACACATGAGCAATGCATGTGCGCACACACACAAACTCATGCATGCATGAGGGCAAGGCTACCAACCTCCAGGGGTATCCCTTCATTTACTCTTCCACATTCTGCCCATTCGATACATTTAAATTATTCTTTACTCTCTCTATACAGTTCATGAAAGTCTTGAATTATAATTCCCTCCAACATTCACGATGCCTTTGGCTGTTTTTAAATGTCTGAAATCAGCATCAATATTGTGACGTAAACACTCGCAGTCCTTCTCAGCCCTGGCACTGCTGGTTTTATTTTTCCTACCCTCAGCAGTTCTCAAATCTTGACAATTTTGTCTCGTCTTGGTCCCAGGGATAATCCTCAGTGCTGAGCCATCCTCTGATCCCCTTACTTTCATCTTCACTGGATCCTCTTATCCTTAACCAGTGAACCAATTCCTAGACTTCTACAGTTCATAGAGATTCAGTCATCAAAGAAGCATTTTCTCAGAGCCGGAAGGAAAAAAAAAAAAAGGAACTGCAGCAAAAGCTACTTGCTTGTTATATCATTTTTCCCTTTGCATTGGTAGTATTAAAACCTAAAATAATCTGGTCTGCATTTACTAAAACTTATACCCCAAACCCAAAATTACAATGACCTGTCAATGTTATTTTAAATGTCCTAAGAACATTTTGGTAAATATTTGTACAGAAATTTAACTTTGCGTAAGTGCCTTATAGATGCAAGAGATACCATAATTCAAAATAGCAGCCATCCTAAAGTAAACCACTAATCTCAGTATAGAAATGTTCAAAAGCAGGACTGGAAAACAGAAAAATAGAAGTGTAGACAAATAAAGAGGCTAGACTCTTAGTCACAGCCGTGTCACTTATAATCATGAACACATTTGGCCATTCTCAGTGTAGTCTGCCAAGTTTTCAATATGTTCTAAATTAAAGAACCTTCTCCGTATTATCATCTCAGCTACCTGCTGGGTGTGGTACAACCTACAAAGTATTTCAGATTCTTCTGCACACAGTAGGCAAACAAAGAAGAAATACTACTTTGAATTGTTCACTTCTCAGGCTCAGATGGCTCTATTGGTGAGTTATTACAGATACTCAGAAAGAATTAATACCAATATTTCAAAAACATTTCTAAAAAAAGAAGAAAGACGAACATTTCTTATCTAATTGTATGAGACCAAAATTACCAAAACCAGAGAGATTTTACCAGCAATAAAGCAATAAAGCTACAAACTAAAGCTATAATTTTATGAATAAAGATGCAAAAAACTTTAAGAAAATAAAGCAAATGAAATCTAGAAATATATAAGAAGGATCATACACTATGATTACTTACGATTTATCCCAGAAATGCCGAGTAGTTTTAACATACAAAAAGCAATCAATGCTTAACATATGAAAATCAAACATACCATATTTATAGCGTAAAGAGCAAAAACCTTGCAATTCTTATGAAACAATATTTCATGTTAAAAATACTCAACAAACTGTGAAGAAAAGGGAGCTTCCTCAATTTGAATGAGAGAATTTACAAAACCAAAACAAAATGAAAACAAAAAGCTAGAACTAACATTATACTTAATATGAAAGCCTGAAAGTTTTCCTGTTAAGATCAAAACAAGACAAGGATGCCCGCCTTTACCGCATCTACTTGACATTCTCATGGAGGTTCTAACCAGGACAATTATAGGACAGAAAGAATAAAGTCTGTGTAGATTAAAAAGGAAAAAGAAAAAGGATCTCAATTCAAAGAAGACACAGTCTTGTACATAGAAAATCTTAAGAAATTCACACAATAATATCTATTAGAACTAATAGCCAAGTTTAGCAAATTTGTAGAATACAAGATAAGTATACAAAAATCAATTTTATTTTTACACACTGAAAATTAATAAACCAAAATAAAATTTAAGAAATGATCCAATTTCTAATAGCATAAAAAGTAGTGAAATATTTATGAATAACTTTAACAAATTAAATGCATGATTTGTCCACTGAATCCTATGAAACACTGATAGAAATTAAACAACAATATAAATGGAAAGACATTCCATGTTCATGAACGGAAAGCCTTAATACTTATTTATTTATTTGTTTGTTTGTTTTTTATTTGCCATAAGGTAAAAAATACAGAAAGAGAAAACTTTCTCTAGGGTGCATGTCCAGGCTGCAATCCCTTATCCTCCATCCTCCTCTCAAGTTTGAGCATACATGCACACACAGGCCTAGTGTATTTTTCAAGCTACTGAGTCCAAAATTCAAACTTCATAGCCAGCATGTGGAACTCAGCTGCCTTAACCGTCATGCCACCTGGCTGGCCCAAGGAAGGCTTCATATTGTTAAGTTTTCCCAGGAAACTCAACATGAATTCTATCAAAATCCCTGCTGACTTTTGTACTGGAATTGGCAATCTGATCATAAAATTTATTTGTAAAAGCAATGGACCAATATGAGGCAAAATAATCTTGGAAGTAAGAACCAGTCGGAGGCCTCACATTTGCTAACTTCAAAACTTACTGCACAGCTACAGTGAATACAGTCGGGTTCTGGCACCAAGACAGACATACATTGTAGGTCAATGGAATAGAACCGAGATTCCACAAATAAGTCCTCACATTCAGGGCCAATTGAATTTGACAAAGGTGTAACTAGATAAAGAATAGGCTTTCAACAAACAGTATTGGACCAACTGAGTGTCTACATGTAAAATAATGAGGTCGGGCCCTTTCCTTATACCACACACAAAAATCATCTCAATATAGGTCACAGACCCAATCGTGAGATAAAAATAAATAAAACTCTTAGAAGAAAACATGGGGGTTAAATCTTGGTGACCCTGAATAAGCATTTTTTTTTCAGTTATGATGACAAAAGCACAATAAACAAGTCCACTTACCACCTCAGTTGACAAAGTCATTTTCCTTATCAAGGAATTCTCTTTTCTCCAGAAGTCAACTACTCAATAATTTCCTCATTTCCCATAAGGTTAACTATTTTGGCATTTAAAGGCTCCATGTAGCAGTCACATTCCTGCATTGTTCATGTTATTTTCTGGTGCTGCAGAGTCACAATACCTACTACCTCAAAAAACTCCCACTATCATTCTGAAACTCAGATCATCTGCAGATACTGTTTTGCTTCTACTTGAAAGTCTCTCTTTCCTTGCTATCTATCACCTACTGTGTCATCTCCAGCTCAACGCCTTCTCTGCTAAATACTGCTGGTTGCTGTAGCCGGGAGAACCTCGGCATAGGAAGAATGTGTATATTTCAGCCCCATCATTGACTGGTGCTAAGACTCAGGAAGCCATAAAGCCTCTCCATGGTTAATTTTTTCATCTCTAAAATGGATACAATATAACTTACTTTGCAGGGTGTTTTTAAAAATTAGGTAACATTACAGAGGTAAAGAATCTTTGTGGTGCCCAAAATATATTCAGGAAGTGGAAATCTTTTGGTTTTTTATTTGTTATTGTTGTTATCGTAAGAATAAGAATTGTTTTCTTTTCTACATAAAAATATTCTGGGTTAGAGACCAGCAGTTAGCATAATGGCTGTGTCGCTGAACTCCCACGTAGCCGACCATGGTTCGAGTCCTGGACCTGGTGGCTTAAACTCACGCCGGGCCTGTGTGCATGTGTGCCCAAGATCCCGAGAGGAGAATGGAGGAGAAGGGATTGCGGCATAGCCATCCCCTCTGGGGGGTGAATTCTTGCTTTCTGTCTTTCTGTTTCTCTCTGTCTTTCTGGAGAGCACACATGCCCTATAGCAAAAATACCTCTCCAAAAAGAAAAAAAATATTCTGAGTTAAATGTGTCATAGTTCATACATCATAACATTTAAACTTTTCAAAGAAATAACTCTTCAGCCTATACCCCTACTCTAGTCCTTTACAAGCTTTCTGTGTGAATGAGCTTTTATTAACTACAGACACATAGAAGATCCTGCTGCATGTCAAGTGTACATCATTCACGCCCCTTTCAGCTCATCACACAAATTCAGCAGTGGCCCCCTAGCTGATCCATACCAATAAAACAAGTCCCCAGATTGGGCATTTGGATGCCATAGCAATGCTACATTGGTCTAAATATTTCTCAGTATATCCCGTCACTGCCTGCACAGCAACAGTTCATGGACCAGTGGGAACATATGAATACCACATATATTCCAAAGTCACATCATTGTGAAAAACCATTTTAAATGCAAACACCTTAAGCAGTGTACATAGTAATTCTCCTAAAAACAGAAGTCTGCTGTGTAAATAAGTCATCTTTCAAATCCCCATCGGTGGTGTGTCAGGTGCATATGGTGGTAATGTTCAAAATGCATCATCCCTTTTTCTACGCTTCCTTCCATTTGTTATGTTCTACAGAAGTTGGGATACTGTACAGACTGAATGTTTATGCCTCCTCAAAGTTCAGATGCTGAAATCCTAACCCAGCATGACGGTGTCAGGAGGTGGGCATTTGAGAGGAGATTCAGGCATGAGGGGGAAGCCTTCATGAATTCATTAGTGCCCTTGCCTTGAACAAGACCCCACTAAACTCTGTTTCAGTATTTCTGCCTTGTGAGGTGACCTTGAGAAGGTGGCCGTCTGAAACCTGGAAGAGGGCCCTCACCAGAACCTGACCGTACCGGCACTCCGACCTAGACTTCCAACCGCCCGAGTTGGGGAGACATTACTATTGTCTATAAGCCCCCTCTCTACGGTATTTAGTTATAGCAGCCAGGCTAAGATAGGTGACTTTTCTGAGAAAGTTTACTAAAGCAAGCGAAATCAGGTTTGGTTATAGAGTCCAGACTCAGAAATTTGTAACATGTAATGATGGATCATGAGGTCCCTGGACATACTGCCTTGTTTAAGATTCTATTTTGAATAGAGTTACTACCTTCCTACTGGAAGAGGTACCATTATCCCTACAGTGATTTGCAACAAGAGGATTTATTCCATCCCCTTGGTTGAGTGGCTCATCGTATTTCGTGTCTGGCTGTGCATTTTTTCTCCCTAAGTGTGGGTGTTAACGGCTTCACATGGATTTACAAGTAAGAGGCAGCGGCATTTGCTACAAGTAGATGTGCAGTTGAGCACAAGGTCCAACTTGATCTGCAGCATATTTTGTTGTAATCAATAAATGTACTTAGTTCTTCTTTTTCAAAACAGTCATAATTTTGCTATTTAATCTTGTATTTAATATATACCACTTGCTAATCTTAGTATTTTGACATTATACCCCTAGATTTTGGCACATTCATGTTTTTTTTTTATTTTACATTTTTTATTTTATTTTATACATTCAATCATCACAGCTGGTAAAATGAGTTTTCCCAGCATAAATACACTACACGGCAGTCCAGCTAAAGATACTAGCATGCACTTTATCATCGACAGACAACCCTCTGTTTCTGTGTCCTTTAAATATCTCCTGTTCCATTTTTCTCTGTAGTTCCCCAGAATCACATTCCTAGACCGATCCTGTGCGTGCACAAGGCAGGGGTCTCCCTGCTCAGGGTCTCCTCATACTGGCCCCCTTCCCTAGCTTTCCAGCTACTTGGGGTCTTTGGTGCCCATGTGCTCACACCTGGCAGTCTTCAGGCCAACTCTGGGATCTGAACTGCTGTCGGCCACGCAGCATTAGCCTTGCAGAGCACTGAAAACCACTGCACCACAGCAGCTGGGCCATAGATTGTCATTTTAATGTGCTGGTGCCTTCGAATGGATATCAGCACACAGCCACTTTAGGTCATGAAACCAAAGGGACACATGGGTAACCCAGCCTTCGCTTCAGTTCAAAGCAGTTACATTTTCATAAGCAACATCAGAGGTTCCACATGAAACTATTAGAAAGTCATAAAAATATCCAGGCAGCACCGCTGCACTTCCGAGAGTCCCATTCAGCTCCCAAGCAGAAAAGCGTTGTCAGCAAGGGTTTTGCCAGGATCTGGCAAATGCTGCCCTTGGAAGTCCACGCCGAGAGAATAAAAGAGAGCAAATATTGGTTTCTGTTATGTAAACAAGTCATGCTCTTCTGGTCTACAAGTCGAGCTAATGGGAAAGGAGGCAGCCCTCAGTGTGGACGGGTCCCCTGAGAGTAGACATTTTCTCGTTTCAAACCGATTGTGCCTGAAGAAGGCACTGTGTTCATTTAGACTGCACTTCTATCAGAGAGAGGCCTTTAGGTGATTAATGTAGCACAGGCAGACCGTTCCCTGTTCTTTAGTGTTTTCAGCAACTTTGGGGGTGACAAAGCCTTTGTGTGTGTGTGTGTGTGTGTGTGTGTGTGTGTGTAGTGAGTAAAAGGAAATTAAGCAAACCACATCTTTTTTATCATATTACTTAAAATAACTACGTTGTCATAAATGATTACATTGACCAAGTTAAGCACATACTTTAAACCTGGAGTAGCACTATATAAGTGGATGCCAAAAATGACTTCCAAGCAAAATAAAATAACATACCATGTGAATAAGCTCATTTTATAAAGTCTAATCACATACTCTTAACCACTAAAATATTACAAATTATTTACTTTTGTCTGATTTGGATTAGTTATAATATTTTATGCCATCCAATGCAAAAATGTAGTTTATAATTCTTATTTAAAAATAAATGCATATACACAACAGCTTTCATTTGTATTTCCTAAAAAGCTACTTCTCTTAGCATGCTACTCCAAAATAAGCAAACAAAAGCAGTTAATTTCTCAAGAACATGACTTAAATATCAATCTGAAGGGTGAAATGCTGCTTTAGCGATCCAAATTTAAATAAATGGAAACAAAACCCATGTTACCTGAAATAAGTAGGAAGTAGATACTACATAAAAAAGCAGAAAATCAGCATAATACAGTTAATTTCCATATACCATTTTACTAGAATATCTGAAGAAAATATTTTAATATCATATTCATAATATCTATGTAATTAAAAATGCAGTTTCCTACCAGAAATTTTATCTTGACAAATTTAGCTTCAACGTATTCCTGTGTACACTGAATCAATTTCACACTTACTCACCACCCTGTCTCTGCAAGGTGGTCCATTCATTGGTTTGATATTGCCATAGCAACTCTGCAACATGGTAACACGCCAGCAAAGCTCTGCAGCCCCAGTCCCAGCGTACGCGGAAACCACATCACATGCACAGATTGTCTGTGCCTTCCCAGACGTGGGCCTTTACATTTGCTCTTAGGCTGATGTTTTAATTTCAACTAATGACAACCTAACACAAGAAAGGCAAGCTGCAGGTTAATAACTGAGGTTGAGGAGGTCATTTTAGATGCATATCCAAATTTTTCTAAAAGCCCTAAGAAAAGAGCTAACTTGCATTACCATTATAAAGGGGGTTAGAGAATCTTTAGTTGACCATATTAATTTTTAAGTAACTAATTTACAGGTTAGATGTCTTATTACATGGCTATTATGACAGTATTGTACTTTAGAATGAAAGGCGGGTGTCCAAGCTAAAGCTTTTGATTTCTAATCATGAAAAAGTGAATGGTACTGTTCCTTGGTTTTCTCACAGACCTTACTGGCACAGTGATTACGCGACTGTCCTAGTATTCTAGGGCTGCTATAACTAAGCACCGCGAACTGCAGAGCTTACAACACAGAAGTTTCATCTCTCGCAGTTCTGGAGGGTTGACGTTTCAAATGTAGGAACAGAAGGGCCATGTTCTCTCTGAAGGATCCTGGAGAATTCTGTTCTATGGCTCGGTTCCTGGTCGTTGTCAGCAGTCCTTGGCATTGTCACTCCAATCTTTGCTTCTGTGATCACATGGAGTTCTCGTGTCCTCGCGTCTTCTTCCCTCCCAGTACACCTGTCTCTGCGCCTCTTCTGGTAAGGACACCAGATGTACTGGGTTAGTGCCCACCCTAATGCCTACATTTGCACAAACCTATTTCCAAATAATGTTGTCTTCACAGGTACCAAGGGTTAGGACTTCAGCATTCATAGGGAACACAATTCCATCCATTACAGAATGTATAAAAGAAATAGAAATAAAATATATAAACAACATAAATACAAATAAAAATTCAAAAAGAAAACACGTACACAGAATGAAGGAAAAATGGACATCTCATCAGCTCAGTGCTTCATTCACCTGAGGAGGGACAACAATCCACAGGTGCTGGATTTGGGCTCAGACCAAGGGACAGACTGTGGTGCGTGTCTTGGAGTTTGAGCTGTTCTCTTGTAGATCCCTGTTAAATTAAATTTCAAATTTTTGACCATTATGTCCATTAACTAATACATTTAACGCTGCATCAAACCTATTTACATACCACACAAGCATAATACACTTATAATTGAAGCAAAAATAAAACTTAAGGCTGAAACAAAAGTTCTGCAAACCACTATTTGTCATATTGTATGAAGTAGACTAGTGTTTTCAAGTCTAAACACAATTGCAATTGCTGCTCAAGTAGTTTGAAATTTAACCAAGGAGTTACAACAACCTGTACACTGAAAACTATAAAACATTAGAGAAAATTAAAGACACAAATAAATAGAAATAAATCTCATGTGCATAGATTAGAATAATTAATATTGTTAAGATGCCCATACTATCCAAAATAATCTATTACTTCAGTGCAATCCTCATCCAAATTCCAGTGACCTTTTTCATATAAATAGAAAAAAAATCCAGAAATTCACATAAAACCACAAAAGATTCCCCAATAGCAAAAGAAATCTTGAGCAAAGAGGACAAAGCTGGAGGCATCACACAAACTACAAAGCTATAATAATGAGCACAAGTGGGTCTGGCGTAAAAACAGACACATGGACCAGAGTAGAGGACCCAGAAGTAAATCCGCATATTTACAGTCAATGATTTTTTTTTTTTTTGAGAGATTTTCGCTATAGGGCGCATGCGCTCGCCAGACAGACAGAGAGAGACATAGAGCAGTTCCTCCTGCCAGAAACTGGACTCACAGAGAAAGCACAAGGGAGCAGGTGGGGCCAAGGTGCGAAGTGGCCCAGACTTTGTGGGAATAGTTTAGACCCTCCCCCCCCTTTATTTAAGGTTTTTGCCATAGGGTGCATGTGCTCACTGGGGAGAAATAGAGACAATGAGGGAAAATGGGAAATCACCCCCTCTCCAGGGGCATGGCCACCCCACAACCTCTTCTCTTCTATTCTCCTCCTGAGATTTTGGGCACACACACACACACACACACCCACACACACACACACACACACGCACCCAGCGTGAGTTTTAAGCCACCGGGTCCGGGACGCGAACCGCAGTCGACTATGTGGGAGTCCAGCGACATAGCCATTACGCTAACTGCTGGTTCCCTACAGTCAACGATTTTTTGACAAATGTGCCAAGAACACACAATGAGAAAAGGACGGTTTCTTCAGTAAGTGATATTGGGACTGTCCACAGGCAGATCTGGCTCTCTCTTGCCCTCTCTCACCCTCTACCCTTCTGCCACGTGCTGATACACCAAGAATGTCCTTGTCAGAGCCAGCACATTGATACTGGACTTCCCAGACTCCAGAATAGTGAACCAGTACATTGCTGTTCACTATGAATTACCCTGTCTCATGTATTCTAACAGCACTACACAACCTAAGACAGAACCATCATGGGTGTATATGCATTTAAGGATATATATGCATACAAAAGTGCATTTGAGAATATACATTTCTGCCATAAAGGCAAGATACACAAATAGGCTAGATGACCTCATAAAGAGAGTTGACTATATGAGGGCTCTTCAAAAAAATTCATGGACAATACATACTATGAAGAAGCTATGTGTGGATTTCAAAAACTTTTGCACCAAAATAATTTTGTGCATTTATTCTATTTTTTTTTTAAGTCCTCCTGTATTTTGAAAGTCACCTGGTAATTTTTTTTTTCTTTTTTTGGAGAGGTTTTTGCTATAGGGCACGTGCGCTCGCCAGACAGACAGAGACAGACAGAGAGATAGAAAGTGAGAAATCACCCCCCAGGGGGGGATGGCGATGCCACAATCCCTTCTCCATTCTCCTCTTGGGATCTTGGGCACGCACGCACACGTGCCTGGTGTGAGTTCAAGTCACCAGCTCCAGGACTCGAACCACGGTCGACTACGTGGGAGTCCAGCGACATAGCCATTATGCTAACTGCTGGTCCCATGGTCACCTGGTAATTTTGACACAGAGAAAGAAAGTACAAGGTACGTGTAGTATAGGCCCTGTCACACAGGGCTGCATATTATAGGAAGGCTGAGAAGAGCATTGATAAGTGGGACGTGTCAAAGATAAATGGAATAAATAAACTATTTTTCAACAAACAAGAGCATTGTTTATAAAGAGGAAGAATGGAAGTGGTCTTGTCACATCTAGGCTGACAGCTCTGTCACCCAAATTTGGCATCCACTGATGACATCCCAACGTGTTCTCTCTGTGGCCCCATTTAGGTTTGACCTGGAACTCAGTAATATGATCCTCTGCCTGCTTGCAGCCTGTCTGTGGTTAGCTCACCTGTTCCTTTCCCCTTGCTTCCTGCTCTATGTTAAGAAGTACTAGATACCATCAAACGTCCAAACATCCAGATAATAGGCATCCCAGAAGGCAAAGAGACCCATAAGGGCATTGATAATCTATTCCATGAGATCCTGCAAGAAAACCTTCCAAACCTAGAGAGGCACTCAAAGATTCAGTCCCAAGAAATACAGAGGACCCCAAATAGAATCAACCCAAGAAGATCTTCTCCAAGACACATCATAGTCAGATTGACCAAAACCGCAGACAAAGACAAGATACTAAGATTGGTAAGAGAGAAACGGCAAATTACCTACAAAGGGTATCCCATCAGACTAACAACAGATCTCTCATCAGAAATAATGCGAGCGAGGAAAGAATGGGAAAATATATTCAAAGTGTTAAGGGAAAAGCAATTTCAACCAAGAATACTGTACCCAGCAAGATTATCATTCATTTGGGAAGAAAAGACACGAACATTCCCAGATAAACAAAACCTGAAAGAATTTACCAGCACCAGACCAGATCTCTAAGAAGTTCTTAAGGGAGTGCTATGTCAGTAAAATTAAATGCACACACACAGAAATAAGAGTTCAAAAACTAAGAAAATGGGCAACTTAATTGTAGGGACAATGTCTGGAGACGAATATTATATCCCAGAATTCAATCTGGAAGATCGAACCACAACAGAAGAAAGATTAAGTACATGAGACTGAACTGATGAAACAACATTCTGTGACTTGACTAAATATTGCTGCTTTTCTTCTAAGCTTTGTAGTCCGGTTTTAAAGGATTTTTGAGCTGTCGATAGGTGCATGTACCTACTATTTGAACAAAATACCAACCTGTTTCTAGGCTTTAAGTTTCAAGGAAATATCATTACCAGTTCAAAACTGCTTTTCTTGAAATTACCAGCTGAACTTGCTATTGAAAGTAGTTAGATTACTTATGATATTGTGTGATCAACAAAATGTTTGGGGAAAAGGAATTGAAGACAACTGTATATAGCAGAGATAGTGTAATAAGAGAGTGGGGAAAGGGCAGAGGGTCAAACATGGAGTAAAAAACACGTATATACATATACATATATATGAAAGTAGAAATGGAATATTATTGATGATAACATGCATGATTAAGCCACTATGCAGTTTATTCTAGATGGGAAACCACATTTAGTATGTTGTGATGATGCTCAGGGAATGAATGTTAAGTAATTAATAAAAAGTTTCAGGAGAAAAAAAAAAAAACAGTAAAACTGTCCGTATCGAAATTTTTAAAAAATGCATATTTGATGATTGCAGTAAGCTATATAGCCCCAGCTAGGTACTACTTTATAGTCTGTTCAGTCTACTCACTGAGGTTTATGCCTAAAGTCAGACTTGGGTTCATGTATAGGTATATATCAGCTATGCTAGCTATTGGAAATATTTAGACTAATTAAGTTCATTAGCAAATCAATTAAATGGGGGGAAAAGGCATAGAAAGCAAGGATGGATACCAGAGACAATGTGTGAGGAGAGTGGGACCTGGCAGAGGGTGAGGGATAGGGAATCAAGGATGGCAAAACAAAAAAACAGAGTATACAAGACATAAGAAATGGAAAATTATTTGCTGATAACATGTATGTTGATGTGCTTGATTGAGCCAATATACAGTGTATTTTGGATGGAAAATTCATTTGTATGCTGTAATGATGTATAGTGAATTAATGTAAAAAATAAATAAATTTAAAGAGAAAAAAATATTAAGTTAGAGAATAGGGTGATTCAAGACTTTTGATTTAGTGTGAGCTTTTCTATTCTGCAACCTCTGAGGCAGCCTGTCTGGTCGTGTTTTTGGAAATTATCATTGATGACATCAGGATTTTTTCCCAGACAACAGTAACCATGAAAAAAACACAGGAAATTCTGCACACTTGGAATGTCACATGTGGAGTGATGAGAGAGGTAAGTTGAGAAAAATAGAAATAGATCAAATCATAAAAGAGCTTTCCAACAGAGCTTTGGGGTGGAGAATTTATCCCCTAGGCAATGCAGAATCCTTGAAGGATTTTACAAAGTGACAACATGCTCATGTTTGGGATAATTCGGGAATGGCTGTGGAGAATGAACGAGAAAGAAATGAGACTAGAGGTGGACAGGAAATCTGAGCTACTGCTGCATAATCCCAGAAAGAGCAGAAGATGTCTTAACTGCAGGACTGTAGGAAGGATGCAGAGTTAGCAAGAGCAGGTGCCCTGAAGACTGGGGATGAGATGGCCAGGCAGGACACCTGCTTCCATACGGAATCAAGAGAAGATCGAGGGCAGAGGGAAGGCAAAGGGCTCTGTTTCCATCCTGGGGAGCAAAGTTCAGGCTGAGTTTTACTAGGAAATGGGGTAGATGTGCCTGCAACTTAAGAGAAGACTTGGGCAGAAGATACAGATAAGGAAGTTACCAGGTAGAGTCACAAGATGAATGAAGCAGTATCACGAATGTGCAGAGTGAAAACAGATGAAGACTGAACAGATGGAGATTCTTAGAGCCCCAGTACTAAGAAAGGTTCAGGTAAAAGGCAGCTTGTGAAGGAAAGCAGGAAAAAGATGCTAAGTCAAGGTGGCAACGTTATTTTGGTGTTATGGAAAGTAGGGGAGAGATTTCTATAAAGAAGCACAAGGCACGATGCCAAGTCCTGCAAAGCATGGCCTTCCTGACACTGGTACGTGTTGACTCCACAAAGTATTAGGTGCGTTTTTAATTGTGTATTATGCCTGTGCTTACAGTTTTCCTCTGTAAGATGCACTCTCAAAGAGCAAGTTAACACTGTTAGCAAAGACAGAAAGAGAAAAATGTGGCATGCTTTTCTTCCAATAATGCAATAATTCATTTCCAACGCATTAGCACGGACTCAGTAAATGCTTTTTAATTGAAAAGGCAAGTTGGAAGAGAGGGATAGCTCTGGTAAGTGTAATAAAACAGAGGTAAATGATGGTTCTTTCTTTCCTCTTTCAATTCCATTTATTTCCATTACAGATCCACAGACAGTGTAACCGAAATAAATCTTTAAGTACTGTAATGATTCAGTATTATTTGCCTTAGTTAAAAGTCATGGCAGAACACAAACAGCAAATCTAACATCACCAGCTTGCTTTTCTATTTTTTATTTTGTTTGTACTCTAGTAGGTGAAAGAAAAACTATTTTTATGTTTGCTTTTTAGAACAAAAAAAGACTCCAGATTCAGGTCCAAGGTGTTACATCTAAGTAAAGCATCAGCACCAGCTGCAGGGAAATTTTGTGACATGACTTGAACATACTCTGGGTTTTACCACAAATGATGCTTGAGTAAAAGGCCCAAGGGCCCAGCGTGGCTTGTAGTACGGGCAACTGCAGAAATTGTTCTTTCCAAGACTGCACAGCTGCCAAGTGGCTGACGCCGTGGAGGGAGCACCCTAGCAGCTATGTCAAACAGCAGATGGGTGAGGAATCCTGTCGCCAGTGGCGTCTCCAAGGCCCGCTGTCTCTTCACATTGCTCAGATGCTCCACTTCTCGCCCATCAGCAACGCAGGCCGCGGGTGAACAAAGGCAGTGAGGTGGCCCGCCAGCCAGCTGGCCCTATCAGAACTGGGAGGCAAAACAGAGCTGGATTCAGGCCCGACTGAATGTCGGGAGATGTCTGAGGATAGAAATCCAAAGTATCTTGCCCATGGAGGGGCCAGAGAGTCTGCATCGAGGGTCAGTTCAGGGAAGTTGGAGCCACTGTTACTCCTACTTTGCATTATTACCAGAACTAGCTTTTATTTTAAGTCACGAATTTTAGGAATTTTTTTTTTTTTTGCCTTCAATCATTTTTTTAGAGGTTTTTGCTATAGGACACATGCGCACACCAGAAAGACAGAGCGAGACAGAGACAGAAAGCGAGAAAGCGCTCCCCCAGGGGGATGTCCATGCCACAATCCCTTCTCCTCCATTCTCCTCTTGGGACCTGGGGCACACACACATTCCAGGTCCAGGAGTCAAACTGCGGTCAACTACGTGGGAGTCCAGCAACATAACCATTATGCCATCTACTGGCCCCACTTTTTAATTTTTCCAGTGTAGGGGAGTGGATTGGATTTTCCCAGTCCCCCTTCTTCATGTTATTTCCGCAGTCTGAGAGTTGTCGGCTACACGGCTGCCACACCAGGCTCCCTCTCCCCTCTCCCCCACCCGCTGAACATTGTTCTCCTCACCCTGCCTGTGCCGTCAGTAAAACCGAACACGCTCTGTCATGTGTGCTGCATCCAATCACGCCTTTCCTTATGCACCCAGTATTTCCTAACGCTCTCCTCTATTGTATATCGGGGTGGTTTTCCACCACCCTAACAGATTGTTATAAACGGTGCCTGAAGACAACATGAACTTATGATTTTACCATCCTCCGGGTCAGACAGCCACACTGGGCCTTCCTGGGAAAAACAATGTTTCATCTGAAGAGTCCAGGGTGGCTCCCTTCCCTGCCTCTTCCCGCCCCAGAGTCGAGCTGCCTGGCGTGGTTGGGCACCTCTCCTCCAAGCAGCAGAGTGGTGCCCTCTCACTTCTCTCTCTGACCCTCCTGCTTTCCTGTCACGTGGGCCTGGCAGTCACCAGGACCACCCAGGTGATCCAAGATCGTCTCTCATCCAAGAGTGAGGCAATTCATGGTTTCCGGGGATCCAGACAGGGACATCTTCTGGGAGCATTTTCTGCCTCCCACACAAGGGAATTCAACAATCAGACATGCCTCAAGTCCAGCCCCTGGGAATGCTGCAGTCTGGCTGGAAGACTTGCTGTGGGGTATAGGTATCTATTTGGAGGTTTTCCGAATCATGAAGTGGAACACACAATCTAAGATGGGAGGAGGGACCAGCAGTTGGCGTATGGCTATGTCGCTGGACTCCCATGTAGTTGACCGGACCCAGGAAGTTGGAAGTACAGTGTGGCTTAAACTCACGCCGGGTGCGTGTGCGTGCCTGCCAAAGATCCCAAGAGGAGAACAGAGGAGATGGGATTGAGGCATGGCCATCCCCCCTGGGGGGTGATGTCTCACTTTCTGTCTCTCTGTCTCTCTCTGTCTTTCTGGCGAGCGCATGCACCCTATAGCAAAAACCTCTCCAAAAATAAGGATGGGCAGAGAGGTGGTAGGCAGAGAGCCATGTGTCCCTAGATGGTAGGACACACAGGCCGATTCTCCCTGACCACTGACAATGGCTGCATGAAGAGAAGGGTAAGCCATGGGCTGCAGGTCGAACACGCTGGTGGGGCCTGGGCACAGTTCGTCACTGTGACACGTGAAGTGTGGGGAGGAGGGAAAGGGAGAAGCCGGGCATAGCTAGGTGTTGTCTCTTAGTGCTGAGTGAAGAAGATGGGACTCACTACTCAGAACATGGGGAGTCAGTCCGAGGCTTTCAAACAGAATAATGATTTGTCCTGAGTGTGATGGCGCAGGCAACGCTCCCTGAGGCTGACCCACATGAAGGTTCTGGGTTCTTGTCCAGAGTCCCCCCAAATACACAGTGCAAGTGTGTCCCAGTAGCCTGGGGCTGGCGGTACTCAGGGCCTTGGGGGCCCACTGATGCATAGTCACTCTCACTCAGGAAATGAACTTTTTAAAAGCTGATGACTTTTTTCTTTCTTTCTTTTTTTTTTTTCCTTTTCTCTTTCTTTTTAATGGCAGGGAAAGTGAAAACAAGAGAGAGGTATTTTTGGCAGGGCCCCAGCCTGCCAGGCAGTTCGGGCCACAGGCACATACCACCATGGGCAGCCTGTTGAGGTTTGGCTGGAGACCGAACCCAGGTCTTCCTGCAGCCTCAGTCACTACACAGAGCACCCTCCTGCGTGTTCACCATGGCTAGGGCTAAACCAACTACCTGGACAGTTACGGGGTAGGTGGATCTGAAACTAGACACAGGAAAGTCACCTGGCAGCTATTGCTGGGTCAGGTGCATAGCGAAGCTTGCCCACGGAGCCTGCACAGTGGGAGCAGAGTTCCGAGGCACACTTTAGCTTGGGTTTGCTGGACAGTGGCTACAGCTAAGCAAGCTGGAGGGAAACCGGCTGAGGTTGGAAGTGCAGTGTGAGCTGTTAGTGAAACGATGCATCCACCGGGCCAGGCGAGTTGCAGCAGGACAAGAGCAGAGCAGGTAGGAAGACTCAGACACCAATAACTGACTTTTAACCTTGCTTCATGGACGTTCCCTGACCTCCTGCCCTGGGCTCAGAAGCACTAAGCTCGCGGTCCTCACTTCCATTCACCCACCATCCCATCCATTCGGGCTCCAAATCTTTTCCAGACACTGGTTTCATGCAGAACTTGCTGGGCTCGCTCACGAAAGGTCAGAGTCAAAGCTCGCTTAGTCGCTTAGTCTGTGTTCTCCCACTACGCTGCCGCTGCATCTTCTCAACATCCAGACAACTCCGGTTTAAAAGTTCCATATTCTTGACAAAATAACCGATGATGTGACTCACTTATTTATCATGACTCTTTGCCTTTTCAGAATTAAAATGCTTGACAGATCTGACCCTCCGACCACAGAATATGCGTCAACAGCTCACTACACAGTGTGTGCAGTAAAGGGAAATGCGTGCTGCCTTCTGAGAACTGGAGGAGCATGAGAAAGAGTTGTTTAGTAAATTAATGAAATTCAAGGATTAAATTACAAGATCCCTAGAAGCTAAGAAATCTCACTAATTTTAAGGAATTATTTTATTTAACTTTATTTATTTGTTCATTTATTTTAATTTGGGGGAGGTGGAGAGAGAGAGAGAAAGTGAGAAAGCAAGCCACCAGGTCCAGAATTTGAACCACGGTTGGCCACATGGCACTCCAGTGCCTTTAACCACCACGTCACCTGCCGGCCCCAAAATCTCACTAATTTTGTAAATACTGAAATTAATTATGCCCAAAGTTAAATTATTAAGCTACAACTACTACTGCATGTCAAGACAGTGTTAGGAAAAATATACCCTGAATGTGGATCTACTTTTTGTTCTGTTTTGTTGAGTTTTTAATATTTTTTCAATTATTCATTAAAGAACATGTATGCACACATATGCGAATAAGAGAGGGAGAGAGAGGGGCACAGCGACAGGGTCTGGTCACGCCATGCCCTCTTCCTCCAGTTCTCAGCCCTTGGGACTCTGGGCACGTGCACGTGTACCCACTCTGCTCAGGCTGACCACGCCGGGGATCTGAGCCACTGCCATCTGGGATCTGGCTGCTCTTGGGCAGTGCATTACTGCTGTCCCACAGAGCCAACCCTGTTGTCATTTTCAACCTAAAATATGGCCTTATTGGGTTATTGCAAGAATTAAATGAGAAAATATTCGGTGAACCCTCTGGCCCCTCGTAATGTTCAACACACACAGTGTGTCTCTGTCCTGGGCTGGCAGCAAACTCGGTGGATACAGGCAGAAGCAAAAGGTCAGGAAGGACGAATGATGGGGAAAGAATCCAGGTGAAGTGTCTGCTCACCAGCAGAATTTCTGGTGAGCTAGAGAACACAGGGCCCTCAGAGGCAGCAGCACAACCCAACTTCTGCCGCTGGAGTCTGGAAGCCTAGGGCCTTGGGCTATCAGCCTCTCACGGGAAGCCAGGTAGAGTCAGATGGCTTACGCAGATGCCACCTAACTAAGAACATTTTTTACCGTTAATTTTTATTTATTTCTTCCATAACAGGAACATACAGAGGGAGAGAAAGGGAGAGAGACAGGCACCCCTAATAAGGTCTTAGGCCTGATTCATCCCCAGCTCAGACAGTCAGTGTCACGCAGGCAGACGTGTGTGCGGCATGCACTAGGAGACCTCGGGATGAGCACCTGTTACCTTCCCATGTGGCCTCAGCATCACAAAGTATGGCGGTACCAGCACGCCACCTCAGCTGGCCAGAACGAAGTTTATTAGACATCATTCAGGAAAAACACAAGGTCTCTACAAACTTGTCATGAGTTGGCAGTTTGTAATTTCTGCTCTAAATGTGCTTGTTCATTGTTAGGTATAACAATATCACTTTAAATGTAAATATGGACCATGATGGTCCACAGTCGTGGTGGTATCTAAGACTCCGTTCCAAGGTAGATTGGCTCAGGAGGGGTGGGGCCGAGAGGTGAGGGCTTTCCCTAATGCATTTCATGTGTTGACCAAGTGTACTCTGAGTATTTATTTTGTGTCACATGCTGTCCACAGCACTGCAGCTACATCAGCAAACAAAACAAATATTGTCTTCCCAGAACATAATTTTTGGATGGGAAGACACAGACAATAAATAAACGTACTGTAGTATTATAGAGAGAGTTTTCCTCAAAGGTGTAAATGGCATGCATGCACACACACACGATTTTTTACATACAGATAATGGAAATTGATAAATTATAATACACTACTGAGAGACATAAAATTAAATAGGAACAAACGGGAATACACATAATACTATGGGAATTTCATATTGTAAACCCTCTACCATACTAAATAGCATTTTTAATTGCTGTACAATGATGGACTTACTAATACGCTGTAAATTATATAATATTTAAAAATAAAATACTAGTATGTTAAAATCATATTATGTAAAATATAATTCACTTTTAGCTACTGTATGTCTCAAAAATATAAAGGAAGAACCCTTTCAAGCTGAGACCTTCTAGACAAAGAGACATGATACTTAGCTAATGTGTTTAAGGTAAGCAACTGAGCTAAAAGTCACGATTACAATGTGTAGGATTTAGTTCCCTGTTCAAACCTATAGAGCTACTGATTGACACGTGACCCCAGAAATACACTGGAATTTACAACCACGTACACGTGGCAATATTTGTCTCTCAGAAGGAGCTCCAATTTCACCATTAAGACTGGAGAGTGTGTGAGGGGAATGTAAACTCGGATGAGACAAATCTAGTTGACAGCAAACAAATTGGAACCAATAAGTAATCATCATACCTTATCGTTTAATCTTCGCAAGGAGAAAGACAGATCTTCTGGTCCATTCCTAGCCAACACAAAACCATTTGCAAGCCTGGCTTCTATTTAGGGTGTACGTGGCTCAGGGAAGTACTGTGCAGTGTAAGAATTATTCTGATTGATCACCCTCTGCCATTTTCTCCAAAATGAAATGAATCACTGTGGATAAAGTGTGCAAAGGAGAGTGTGCACACATAAACACACCCCTGCCACCGCATCCCCGTCTCCAGCAGAGCTTGGAACAGCACAGGCATGATGGAGCCTCTTCAAAGTTTGTAATAATGAGAGTGGATTTTTCTCATTGCAGCTACTTACCTTTTAAAGTGAGATTGTGACAGGAAATGAAAGTGAAGCATAATTATAGCATGAAGTATAAACAAAGTTCTTCTTTAGTAAAAATGCATTTGCAGATCACTATCTTCATAAACTGACCACAGAAGTTAAGTCCCATCTTTCCTCTTCTGAGTCTCTGGCTATATTTTGTTTCTTTAAAATTTCTTGTGCCAAGCATGGAATTATATTAGAAATGGTAGGAGCAGGACAGATGTAAATATTAGATGAGCTTTTTGTTCTTGCCAAAGAGTATTTTTCTGTATAAACTGCATCTCTTTTCTGACAACTTTTTCCACCTTAAAAACTATTGCAATAGACCAAGGGTTGGCAGAGAGAATAGGACAGAGAAGTACAAAATGCTGGTAAACCTCCAAGTCATGCAGGCAGTTACATGACAAATTTCCTGGTACTTCCAGAGTATCCCTGTTGGCTGTGCAGGAGGAGGAATGCCTGTTTTCAGATAGCTTACTCATTTAATTATATTAATTCTTACTGGTACAACTAGTTACAATAATAAGTGAATTCTTAGGAAACCTGTTTGCTGAGGCATTTTGAACCTAAAAGACTGAAGTGAGCAGATGAAAAAAGTGTATGTGTTGAGATTGCCAGCAGCAGCAGCAGCAGCACTGCTTTCATTATCAGTGCCACCATGCCATCACATCATCATCACCACCATTTTACCATCATCATCACCACCATTATCACATCATCACTGTCATACCATCTTGATCAACATCATCATTATCACATCATCATCACCAACTTTATCATCATCATCCGCCCCACCACCTTCATCCCCACATCATTATCACTATCTCCAGGATCACCCCCATAATCAAACCCACTAACACCACCACCACCTCTTTATTATCATCACCTTCACCATCATCCCATAATCATCATAATCTCTGTCATCATCATCACCATTACCCACATCACCACCACCATCATCATCCCCATCATCAACACCGCAATCATCATCAGAATCTCCACCATCACCATCACCACCATCACGCCATCAACACCATCATCATCACCAAATGCTACAGCAGCAGTGCACCACAGTATCCTCATAAACTGATTTTTGCCATTGGAAATGCATCATACATGCTCAAAAAATTTCACAAAGAAGACTAAAATAAAATTTTAAGGACTACCTCATACATTGTACATATAATGAAAGCATGGACTCAGATAATTAGGGTATTTAGAAGACTTGCTCAGCACCTTGCATTAGGGTATAACGTATCAGCTCTTTAATCTAGTCCTTTCCATGAATCGCTGCTTTTTCTCCAGAACACTGTATCTTGGAAAGTATGAATCAAGTGGCATCTTGGTCCAGCTGTGGTGGTGAAGACAACTGACAGGGCTTGGACGCAGGATCCTGGAGCCACATGGGAGGATCCCAGACCCACTTGAATACACTGGGTGTGCCTGCATGCCTGTGGTTCTGGGTGGCTGGA
>NW_006160165.1:3209752-3245856 GCF_000334495.1 Tupaia belangeri chinensis | reverse complement strand
TGGGGCCCGGGGGGGGGGGGGTGAGACCAGAGAAGTGTTATCATTGAAAGTACTTTTCTTTCTCTCTGTTTCTTCTGTTTCTTTTTCTCTTTTTGTAAATATAGTAAACTTGAATGAAGCATTATCTATAGTAATAGGAAGGGATATGGAGACAAGTTGAAAATGATCCAAATTAGAAAATGAGAATGGGCATTGCCCTTATTAGAAGATGCACACTAAAGATTTCCCTAGCTTACATTCTATTGGCCAAAGCCCTGCTCATCCAGCCTTCAGTGATTTTCCCCACCTTGACGGTCCTACAGCCATTGCCAGATCAATGCTTAGCTGCATCATGGGGGACTCCTTTATGTGTCCCATCTACCAGTTTTATTGTTATGCTCTTGGGTGACAGATGCCATATAGCCTGGTTATTTATGTCTGCTGTAGTACATTATCTAGCTCTTGGAAATGGCCTGATAAAGAAACCATCAATCACTAACAGAATGTCTGCAAAGGGTTGCCTATAGTTATAAAGCATGGCGTGCAACAGCCAGCTTGCACCAGCCCTCAGGAGCCAATGGTGCACAACTCTTCCCCACGCTTGACACAGCATGGTGGGAGCTCTCACACTGTGGAAACCAAGAAAGGCTGCGTCGGGGCCTCCCACCTGCTGCCAGAGCCCACAGTGAGAGCGAGTCAGGGGCGTGCATCTGTGCTCACCATGGCCTGTAGACGCTGGGACTGACAATGGGCTCCATACCCAGCTGTGCTGGATTTTGTTCCAAGTCTTGATAGGATCACTGAGTGATTCTGAGCCAGCTCCGTGTTCTCACTCTGGCTGTACACTGGAGGAGGGATGATGGCCACCTCTTAACACTAACCAATCTTGCATCATTTTTTTCCATAAATGATTTGCAAATTTGTTAGGAAACACGTGCTACAAATACAAAAGTTCTAGTGTGTTAATGCTGAGGTGGGAAGAGGAAACGTGAGGGCCCCACCCCTATTGCAGGTGGTGGGGTTCCTGTGTAGCGTCAATGTTGTAGTGAGAGGAATGCGGGCCGTGGCTTCCTGTATGACTATGCTCTTTGGATCTTGGTTGTCAGTCAAATCCTATTGCTGTGAGGATTTTCTCTGCAAAACATTCAGAAAGTGAACTAGGAAAACAAACACTCAGAAAGCCAACAAGACATTAAACATAAAGCGTTACCAAGCTTACAGTTACCTAAACTTGGAGCTGGGTGTGAGAGAGAGGCACTAAGGATGACAGAGACAGACACAAAGATTTTCTCTGGAGAAGAGTCTGCTCTCCAGAGACAGCACACTGCCCCATTACACAGTTTAAAGTTCTTAGGAGCCCCTTCAAGGTGCTCTTGATCTTAAAATAACTGCATTAGAAGAATCTATTTTCAGAAGAGCCCCCCAAGGGACAGTTCAGTTTACTTTATAACTAAACGCCAGAATCGGAAATGGACAGCTGACTTCTGGGAATGGTGCACTCAGGATGCAAGTCATCATTACCAAAGATGCACACGCACAGACGCACACCCAAAGACGCACATGCAAAGATGCATATGCACACAGACACACAGAAACAGACGCCTGCACACAGATGCACATGCATAGACACACATGCACATGCAGACGCATATGCACACAGACACACACATACAGACGCATGTACACAGACACACACACAGATGCACACATACAGATGCATGAACACAGACGCACACACACAGACACACATCCACAGACCCACATGCACAGACACACGCATACAGTACACATGCACACACACACGCACACATACAGAGACACAAGTGCACAGATGCATGCACACAGACACATGCGCACAGACCCATGTGCACAGGTGCACACATACAGGTGCACGCACACAGACGCACATGCACACAGATGCACACTTACAGATACACAAGCACAGATGCACACGCACACAGACACACACATACAGAAACATGTGCACAGACACATGCACACAGACGCATGTGCACAGACACATGTGCACAGGCACACATACAGGTGCACACACACAGATGTGCATGCACAGACTCATGCACTTGTTACACAGTAATAAAATCTTACTGTGGGAACCAGCAGTTAGCGTAATGGCTATGTCGCTGGACTCCCACGTAGTCGACCGCGGTTTGAGTCCCGGTTAAAACTCACGCTGGGCGCATGTGCGTGCATGCCCAAGATCCCGAGAGGAGAATGGAGGAGAAGGGATTGCGGCGTGACCATCCCCCCTGGGGGGTGATTTCTTGCTTTCTGTCTCTATGTCTCTCTCTGTCTGTCTGGCGAGCGCACGCGCCCTACAGTAAAAATCTCTCAAAAAAAAAAAAATCTTACTGTGAAATTATTTACTTAAACATTATTAATGATGAAAAATGCAGATGGGCTTTCCCACGTTTCCCGGATTTACACCTCAATCCAGTTACAGACAATTCTGTTTCTCACAAATACTACCCTAAATTATAGAAACAATCAATTTCCTCTTTATTTTTATTATGGGAAATGTTCCAGTGTCCAGTCAATGCTAACATTTATATAAACCTACTGCAGTTATTACCCCCATGGAATTTGTACATAGGATTTCAAAATGAAAACTAATCTCAAAGATACTTTTGCATGATTAACTCATTTCAAGAAAGTTATTACATCCTAAAAAAGAAAATAGTTTTTCCATAAGGAGCCTCAAAAAATTGCATAAAAATCATACCATCGGGTGGTGTGATGGCTAAGGCAGCTGGATCCCACGTGACCAACTGTACAGTTTGAGTCCTGAACCCAGGGGCTGGAGAAACATGCCAGGTGTGTGTGCATGTGTGCCCCAAATCCCAAGAGGAGTATGGAAGAGAAGGGACTGCAGTGTGACCATCCCCTCTGCGGGAGGATTTCTCACATCCCCCCTCTCTCTCTCCCTCCCTGGATCTTATTCCACTGAGTACACATACCCTATAGTAAATTGTATAAAATCCATGAAAATGAAAAAAAAAAATCCTACAAGTTTATTTTAGTCCAAAAAATTTCGGAAAATCATGTGTACTTTTTTCATAACACATATTTTCATGAATTTTTAAAGACCCTTTGTATATATCTTTTCTGCAAATGGCTAAATAGCACTAATTTTCTAGCCCTTAACAGAACTAAACCTTTGAGAATAGCTGTTTGGGGTCACACAGTCTCTAAGTATCTTGGCTCTGTGGGAGGTACCAAGTGTACTGCACCAGGGTTTCCTGGTCATACTAGGCTCACTTCTTTTGCATGACTTCTTTAAGCATTTACTGTTAATAAAATAAAGTTTTCCAATATGGGCAAAAGAAAGCCTTTTATTTTATTTTTTAAGAGAGATTTTTTTACTATAGGTCGAGTGCACTTGCTGGAAAGACAAAGAGATAGAAAGCAAGAAATCACTCCCCTAGGAGGGGATGGCCACTGAGTCTGGGACTCGATCCAGGGTTGACTACGTGGGAGTCCAGCGACATAACCATTAAGTCATTTGGTGGTACCCCAAAAAAGTCTTTTTAATGCCCTGATTTTATGCAAAAAACATTGTTCTTTTGTGGTTCCAAAAAATACCAGCTTTGTCACAAAGTAAAATCCTAACAATAAGCCAAGTCATACTGCATACTCCTTGGTATTTCTGCCATTCCGTTGGCCACTGCACAAATGTGCACCTGTGAATAAGGTGCCGATATTTTCCCTCCGTGTCCTTACTTACGGTCTAGTTTATTTGGGTTTTCATTTAATAATTATATTAGGAAAGGGATGACGCTAACATATCGTTGCAGAAAGCAAGCTGACCATTATCCCTAAAAATCTTGAATCTTTTTCATAAGAAGTTTCCCTAATAATATATTAGGTCATTGGGAAGTCCTGACATATTTTTCTATGTGTTTCTATGCAAAACTGCATCGTGACTTTCCGGACAGCCCCATGTATCTCCCTGTTGCAGCGGTATCAATTCAATGTCAGTGGTAAGCACTGGTTCTACAGCCCTGGCATGTAACCATCCTCTTGCCATAGCACAAAGGGTTCACTTCTCTTTCCCAACTCACACTCCTGTATCCCTGGAAAATTAGGCAAATGTGGGGCCAAAGGGAAAGCAGAGCTCAGTGCACTTCCTCCCACCAGATGACCAGAAGATGGAATGAACTCCTGATCTGCTCTTCTGACTGAGCGCACCCAGGGCCCCAGCATCGTCTTCTTGGCTGTAGACAGAGCAAAACCAAAAACTGATTATCACTCACTGCTAGGCTGAGCCTCATGGATCTCCAATGGCTGACTGGTTAATTAAATACGCTAAGAGAATTCCAGATTCGTGCTCTCTTCGTAAGCATGCCATTAAGAAGCCCATTTTTCAATGAAAGAAACATGAGCATGGGGCTACTGTAACATTCCTTCTTAACCATAGCATTTCATTCACGATCTGACAGATCATAAGTTATTTGACCCATGAGCAGGCAGATCATCAATTTATGGTGCCCTGTCCTGGCTTCCTGGACAAACCCTGAGGTTTAATATACGTTTCAGGTCTTTCATCACTCACTCGCTCAGAGGATAAAATGCTGGCTCTTCAAGAACTGAAAGCTGAAATGGGAGGGGTGTGGGCCGAGCCTCCTGCTCTGCAGTCCATATCGGTGAGAACCGAGATTTATGAAAAAGCTCACTCTTCCGTAAAACAGGTACAGAACACCTGTCTGTGAGTCATGTCAATTACTGATGCTAAAAAGGACATTTTCTTAGGAAGACAGTATCTGGCCTAGAAGGATTGCATCCTTTTTATTATTATTATTATTATTATTATTTTTAGTTTATGCATAGAAAGTGGCACACTGGAAAGCACTTTTTCTGATAAAACGACAACTCAGGCGCAGTCTGAGAGCTTAGCCAGGCTGCAGGTGACACGTCTGGTCTGGAAACTGCCAGGTGAAGGCGGAGGCACAGGTGTGGGCACGAGCTGCAGGTGTGACCTCACAGGTCACACTGGTGGACAGACCCAGAAGGAGGAAAATGTAAAACTATGTCCACTCTTTCTCAAATTGAAATAAAAGACCCTTACACACATGAGGGGCGGGTCAAGGAGTGGGGCTGGCGTCTGGCATCGCCCTCAGCCCCACTTCATACCACGGAGTCCTGGGACGTGTTTTCATTCACTCCACACACAAGCTGGGATTCTACTCAAGGGACAGAGAAAGAGACGGAGCACCATCCTTTAAGATCTCAGACTGGAGATGCAGGGAGGGCAGGACCCGACACTGCTGGGGTGACCCAGCAGCTACCGCTCCAGTTTGCAGGCAGAGAATGACGGGCTTCTTTAGGGGGAAATCGCCCTTACTCTCCCGCAGTGCCCGCCGTTTTCATCCATGCGCAGCTAAGCTTCCGTGAGGAATACTCAATATTCTGTCTCCCCTTCAACCCCCGACATTCACTCTTCCACCTACTCTGTTGGGATTTGATCTCCTACCTCACACCCACACATACCACCTGTGAAATTTCTTTTGCTAAAGTCAGTAATAATGAATTAATTGACAAAAGGACGGTTACTGCCCATGCTGTTCAAGGATGCTTGCCCATTTTAGCATTGCTGTTGCTTCCCACGATGCTGCACTGTGTCTTCCTGGTTTTCTTTCTACATCTGTGATTACTTCTCCTCCCCTTAGTTTTTCTGCTCTCTCTCCTTTAAATACTAACATTGGTATCTCGCTGGTCCTGCCTTGATCATTTTCTGTGACACTCCATTGGCTCATCTGCCTCCATGGATTAAACTGTCTCCCTACAGAATGGTATTTTGAGCTACTAGAAAGAGAAAGGCATGAGGGACCAGTAGTTAGCGTAATGGCTTTGTTGCTGGACTCCCACGTGGTCGACTGTGGTTCGCGTCCCAGACCTGGTGGCTTAAAACTCACACCGGACATGTGTGCGTGCGTGCCCAAGATCCCAAGAGGAGAATGGAGGAGAAGGGATTGCGCGGCGTGGCCATCCCCCCTGGGGGGTGATTTCTCGCTTTCTGTCACTCTGTCTCTCTCTGTCTGTCTGGCGAGCGCATGCGCCCTATAGCGAAAACCTCTCCAAAAAAAGAAAGAGAAAGGTCTGAGACAGTCTGAGAAGCCCTAGGGTTTAGTTCCAGGAACGCCAATAACACCAATTTTGATGAGGGATTTGGGAATGAATTTATTTGAAATTCTATTCCAGGCACTCTCTGTCTCCTTATTAGTAAAATGACAGGTTTAGATTTTAAATATATTTTCTCCCTCAAATTTTTATAAATGTACACTAAGAAATTCAATTCTCGATAAACGTAACAGAAAAAGTAAGAAAGTAGAAATAAAGATCCCCACTCTCGTTTGTATTAAATATTTTATGTTTTTTTCATTAATTCATCTTTCAAAGTTATTGTCAAGTAAACTGGCTGATTTTCTTTCCAGATTTCCATAAACAATTATTACCTGAATAATGCAGTCCCTTTCCCTAGGTGTGGATGAAAATCTAAGGTAGGTTGAGTAGCTTGCCCAAGGTGTGTTATTACTGTTAGATTGAAACCCAACCCTGGCTCTAAAACACAGGGGTTACTGTTTCAGGGAATAAAGGAAGTCAATGGATTTTACATCTAAAATTGTTTATAGTCTCTTTCAACATTACTTTCAAACCATGTTTCTTTTTCTGCTTCAATAATTTAATAAACTCCTCCTGCTGTGAACGTCCAGTGTGGACTTCGAAATGCAACCCCTGGGCTGTGACAATTCGTGAGTTGTTAGAAACGTCATGATGTATTTATTCTGTTTTCCTATGAAAAATGTGCCATGACTTTTCCAACACCCCAGTAGCTGTAAACCTGAACCTCTGATCATTGACCCTAAAGAGATTACAAGACTGAAGCTGCTTCTCTCTCTCCCGGAGACCTAGGTGAGGCCGAGCTAAGGGAGATCACCAGGAAGTCGGTACGTAGCTCCTCCCACTTCGCCTACACCACAGATGTTGATGCTCCTGATTCTCAGACCTGGCTGCGCCCAGCAGTGTCCCTGTCCTCACCAATCTGCCTGTGTGTGTAAGCACACACACACACACACACACACAATAAACATGCTGAGTTCCACAAGAGTGAAGCTCTCTTGTATTTGTTTGACATTTCTGAAATGATACCTATTCTAAATTTTCAAGAGAAAGGGAATCAGGGCAAATTAAATTTTATATTTTATATCTTAGAAGGAACAGCTATGAAAGTGAAGAAGGAATAAGACATGTTTTGAAGAAGCTTTCACATTCTGAAACTCAGTTAAGCAATAAAACTATTGAATACTGGCTTGACCCAAGGCCACCTAAAGTGAATATTGTATACCCAGTCACTTTGTATAGCAATATAAAGCCATGGACTAAAGTTGACTCTCTCAAATGTAAGGGAAAGTGAGAATGCCTTTATCAAAAAGTGCCTTGAATGGAAAGTGATGCATTCTTCCCACCTTTCCTTCATCTTGAAAGCTGAATGTGAGAGTGTTCGCTGGAACTGGGGTTGCCATCTTGGATCACGAGCAGCCACCAGGCAGAAGGTTCCCAGCCAGGATGGCATGAGTCTATCACACCAGCCCCAGGTCATGTATGTCAATAGAAAGGGGAAAATAAACATCTCCATTATTCAGTTCTCTGGTCCTTTGATGTCTTTTGCCACTTTATCCAATCCTGTCCTTAAGTAGTACAAATAAAGAGAACTGAGATCTGCAGATCTGATGTTCAGCGAGTTCCTTACCCACCCATCCAGTTCGTTCTTGTCAAATATATAGAGATAGATGATAGATAGATAGATAGATAGATAGATAGATAGATAGATAGATAGATAGATAGATAGATATGATAGGTAGGTAGATAGATAGATATAGATAAATATAGATATAGGTAGATAGATTAGATAGATAGATAAATAGATAGAGATGATAGATAGATAGATAGATAGATAGATAGATAGATAGATAGATAGATAGATAGATAGATATAGACAGATTATTTAAACGTGTTAAGTGTTCCTTTCACCTACAGAGATGTTTTGGCTATAGTTCACAGTCAGTGAGGAGTAGAGTTCCTCTTCCAATTCTCCTCATTTCAAAGCAGAATAGATGGAGGTAACACATTTCTCACCTTTACCCTCTGTGAAGGAGGTTGAACCAATGGCAATGATTCTTACACAAAGACTAGGTCCTTATGTATGGGTGGCCAAGGGAGGCTCCAGGTACCAGCTACTCAGGACAGCTTGATGGTGCGAATCAGCATCAAACCTCAAGTCAATCCAAGAATAAACAGGTAAGTGAGAGGTGTCCTGAGCACTGGACCTCCCTTCTGGGTCTGCGAGTATCCTATCAACCCTGTAGGTCTCTTTTTCTAGAAGCTTTAGGATAGTCAAGATGACACATTCACTTTCAATAACAGCACATAGAAATGATGACCCAAGGGAAACACACAAAGGTTTTTGAGAGTAGCCCTAAAAGATGATGTTAAAATAATATTCTCATCTGAATGTTCTCTCCTGAATTTTATATTAATGGTACTGAAGCAATTAAGTACAATTTCTAGACACAAGCACAATCTATGGGCAAAGGAAATGTAAAACCAAAACAGAAAGGCCAAAAAAGAACTCATTAAAATTAGAACATGCAACATTTTAATGTTTCCCTACTGATTATAGTAATTACTTTGAGTTCTAACACTTCCTGTAATACCCAGCCTATCCGAGCTAATATAAAGTTTGCTTTAAAAACTGTACAAAAGTAAGAGGTGGAAGGCCCAGCCAATGCACTGAGATTCTGTGCTCTGCAGGCTGGTACGACAGTGGGCATCTGGGCTCGACTCCTGGCCCAGTCTGAAAGCCAGAAGTAGGGTCTGGATGCATGCCTTGGTGGTCCCAGTGACTTGGGAGGCTAAGGCAGGAAGAGCATAATACAGTGAAACTCTTTCTTTTTAAACAATAAAAGTAGAAAATAAGTAAATAAATAAGGAGATGGAAGAGATCAATGTGAAATCTCCAGTAAGGAAAATTCAGAATCATTTGCAAGGTTCTGTCTGTGCATAATCCATTGAATACACACTGATGAAATCACTATGAAGAACATCTGCATTTTTATTCAGGGCAACTTTTAATTCAAGGGAATATGAGTTCATTTCTATGGGAAATGGAATGTCACCCTGCAGCAAGTACTTATAATTTCGTGTTGCTGTAGTGTCCATTTTTCAGTGTAAGTTGAACTTTCTCACTCAGAGCAAGGCTCGGCCCCCCGGACACGACTTCCAATAGTCTCTCCCACCCTGAAGGATCCCCCCACCTCACTCGTCCTTTGGGTTGGACCAGGAATCAAACCCATCCTCCCACATGACCCCAGGCTGTGGAACACAGCATCTTAGAAACAACTTGGAGGCATCTCTCCTGCCTGGCTTCCTTCAAAGGAGCCATTCAGACATCTGTCCTTAGGGTGACCAGTTCTTGGTCACAGACTGACCCCCTGAAAATTGTACCTATTTGTTTTTATCTCTGCAGTTAAAGCTTCCACCCATTTTGAAAGGCCTAGGCCCAGTAACAGCACTGCATCAGGGCCCCTGGTCTCCTTGAGTGCATTCCAGAGGGGCAGGGTGCCCACCCCAAGCCCAGGGTCAGGAGTGGAAACTCAGACATTCTCACTGTGGTCATGTCGGTGAAGTCCCCCTGAAATCTGGTAGACTTTCTGAGAGTGACCCAAAAAGATGATGCTAAAATAATATTCTCATCTGAATTTTCTCTCCTGAATTTTATATTAATGGGACTGAGACCCAGGGCATCCCATGGACCTGTCTGGGCCAGTAGTGGCTGCTGGAGCACTGGGGCCCAGTTGCATTACTAGAGAGAAACCATGACTTTCATTCCAAACACATCCCAGTTGGAAACCGCCAACTTTTTTGGACTTAATGTGCTGTAGTAGAAAATGCAGTATTTTGGACACAGACTATATAAATCGGACAGCCGTCAACCACAGCAAAGACACTGAGGTGAGGAGGATTTGCTCGGGCCGCACTCAGGGCTTGGTGTCTGCTGAGAGAGACATCTTATGAAGTGGCCACTGCATCCACCACAGTCCTCTATCAAGGGACATTCTGACTTCCCGTAAATTCTGCTTACCGACTTCTTAAACCACTTAGTTTCAATGTTATGAGAGAAAGGCCTACCTATTCCTAGACCAGCAGGTCAGAAACACTGATTGGACGTTTTCTGGGGTGTTCTGCATCCTAGTTACTCTGGCCCACACCACTGCAGCCTCACCCCCACCACATGCATGCCTCTCGTGGCCATGACGGACACACGTTCACCATTTTAGAAGTTGCTGTCCAAGTGTGCGCATGCTTTCTGTCTCAGGCACACTTGAGATTTAAAATAATTACCAAACTAATGTGTCCAAATGTGTGACAGAAAATTTAGGGGTTTTTTACAGGTTTCTGCCATAATGCGTGTGCGCTCACTAGAAAAGGAGAGGGACAGAGACAGTGAGAGAGAACTTGATAAATCACCCCCTGGGAGGATGGCCATGCTCCAATCCCTTTTCCTCCATTTTCATTCTGGGATCTTGGGCATGCACGCACATATACCCCGTACAGTTTTTAAGTCACCGGCTCTGGAACTCAAACCACAGTCAGCCATGTGGAAGTCCAGCAAAGTATCCAGTACACCATCTTCTGGCCCCACAAATTGAGTTTTTAGTGGCTACCCAGTTGGGATAGCTGGTTCCCACAGGCTAACTAGGTGGTTGCAGTCCCAGACCCTACAGCTTGAAAAACACACTAGACCCATGTGTGAGAAGGGAGAGCAAAAGGGATTGCAGCATGACCATGTCCCATGAGGAGGGAGGTACTCTTTCACATCTCTCCCACCTCTGCCTGTCTCGCTGGTGAGCATGAGCCTTCTGGCAACTTAAGAAAAGAAAAAGACAATAAAAAACAAAGTCACATTCAGTTCTCAAATCTGTGTGCTCTGTCTCCCACAGCTCTCTGCATCTGGACCCACCTTGGCTGGGCACTCACCTGAGTCAAGGATGCACTGGTGGTGGAAGTGGGGGGAGTGTGGTATCTACCATAGTCCTGCACTCCAGTGGTCCCCAGCCCCTACCACTCGCCTAATACACAGCCAAATCACAGCTCTGCAAGGAGCTGCTCTAATCATGGAAAGGCTAAATCCCCCCAAATTTGTAAAGACTGTCCTGAGTTAGCTAAAGTGCAGGGTAAGGGTATAGTCTGTCCAAGGCTCCTGACCCAATACAGGGAGTTAGGGTCCAACTACGAAGTTAGAGCCAGAGTTCATACAAGACCATCCTCACTTCTGACACTAACTGCAAGTTCAGAGGGGCTTTGGCCCCAAGTCACCCTCAGGTTCAGTAATTCCCTAGAAGAACACAAAAGTCACTCACTCACTCATGCATTATACTCATGGTGGTGTTTACTACAAGAAAAGCATACACATTAGAACAAAAAGAAGAGATACATAAGGACCAGCAGTTAGCATAATGGCTATGTTGCTGGACTCCTATGTAGTTGACCGCGGTTCGTGTCCAGGACCCGGTGGCTTAAACTCACACCGGGCACGTGTGTGTGCGTGCCCAGGATCCCGAGAGGAGAATGGAGGATAAGGGATTGCGGTGTGACCATCCTCCCTGGGGGATGATCTCTCGCTTTCTGTCTCTCTGTCTCTGTCTGTCTGTCTGGTGAGTGCACGTGGCCTATAGCAAAAACCTCTTAAAAAAATAAATAAGTAAAAAATACATAGAGAAGAGCCTGGGAGGATCCAACGTGAAGCTTCTATTGTCCCCAAGGACACTTGACACTCTAGCATCGATGGGTGGCCTAAGCCCATAGTACCGCCAGCAAGGAAGTCCACCCCTGCTTCGGTGTCCAGTGTTTTTACTGAGGTTCATTACACAGGCTTGGCCGATGATGCACTGCTCACAAGTCAAACCCAGTCTATAGGTCAAATAATACCACATAAACCAAAGTGCCCACCAGCAATCATTGGGTGGTCTTTCCAGTACGGCCAACCCCACCTCAGTCTACTGAGTGTGGCCAGTCCCACTATGAACCATCTCAGTAGCTCATACCATCCAGTTTGATCCCAACACAGATAGTTCTATCATTTCAAAAATCCCAAGTTTAATGGCTACCTCCAAGGAGCTGAGACCAAGACCAGATTTCTCTTTGGAAGGCAAAATTCGTTACTATACAGGTTGCCAAGTCGATGTCAACAACTTCAACTGATGGGAATGATCCTTTCAAACACAACTTCATCTCATCTTCTCCACTTCCAGGCAGGGTCACTAAATAACGGTGCCTCATAACTTACAAGGAAAGTGAAAATCATCGACAGGAATCTTCCACTCTTCCATCAACAAATCTGCAAACCACCTTGTGGCAGTCCTCTTTTTCTCTGCATTCCGATGAGGCTGGCATGTCTTGCCATAGCGAAGGACAGCTGGATCTCGCAGTGCTGGATCCTATTCTCCTCTGTTCCAGGAACCTCGCTTTCCAAAATATCGCCTCTTTCTCTTGTCATCAACCATTGGTTCCATCCTCCCACCTGCACACATTCTCCAGAATCGTGTTTTAAAACTCTCACTACCTCTGCCTTTTGGTGCCACCCTCTCTCTTCTTATACAGAGCGGCAAATTATTTTCTCACTCTGCATCCCCCTTTCTCCTCTCCACTCCTCTGGCCTTCAGCTCTTCTGAAGATCTCCAATAAGTTCTACCTTGTAATGCCAGTCTTCATTTGACTTGACCGCTTTGTGGGATTTTAAATAGCTAATTTTCTTCTCTTCTTGATATAATGGCTTCCTCTGGTTTTAAGGGCCCCAAACTCTTTTAAGTTTCTCTTGAGCTTTCTGGTCAAAAGTTGCCATTAGTTTGATCTTTAAATTTAGAACATTTTTACATGAAAACTTTCAGTTTCTTAATCCTTTCCTGGACAATCTCACAATCACCACCGTCAATCAGAACCTTCACTCCTTCAGCGTCTCCAGCCTCCAGCTCACTCTGCCTGCACCCCCCTTGACCTTTGACGTCCCCTGGCACACCTTATTCTGTTTTTGCATTTCATTTGTTGTCTTCTTGAGGTCTTGTCCTTCTCATGCAGACTCCTGCAAGTCTATATTTGGGTTCATTTTTCTTTGCATAATCCAAGGAATCATGAATCATGCCAAAGCCAGTTGACTTGCCATCACCAAAATGGGCGCTGAACCCAAACACAAAGATGACATTTGGTGTGGTCTTGTGTATCTTGGCTAGTTTTTCCTAAATTTCTGTCTTGGGTCCTTTTGCCTTCCCAAGGTGAAGGACATGGATGACATTTTTTTCTCTGAAGTACTTGGCTGGTATAAACTTCTGGACATGGATGGTCACTGTGTTATTCATATTGGTGGTCAACTCTCAGTAGCCAGAGAGGAAAAGATAAACACAGAATTCTTTAGAGTCTTGAACAAGCCTCTTTTTTCTCAATCTTCTCTATCCCTAAATAGGCTTGTCAGCACTCGTACAGTTAGCTGATGACTTCTAATACGTTACTCCCAGGCCCGGCCTCCTTTGAGGCTTTATGAAGCATTCATCAACCGTCTGGCTCACACTTCCACTTGACTACTTTATGTGCATCTCAGAACAAAGCATGTCCCAAACTGATCTGCTTCTCCTGTCACATCTTCCATCTCGATAAAAAGAGTCTCCACCCATTGGCCACTCAGACAGACCTCTGGTCATCTTCCTTCATGTCTTCCTCTTCCCCCGACCCCACCTGAAATCTGTCGCAGACCTAATTGTGCCTCTGAAACAGATCTCCAAGATGCATACACTTCTCTCCACTTGTGCAATGCTGGTCCAAAGGGCGCTCGCTTTGGTGCGGACTATGAAGGGCACCCCTAGGCTCCCTCGTCTCCTGAGCGCTTCCTGCTGCAGCCTTTATACTGGTCATATCACTCTCTCATGCCGTATCTTTCAGTGACTTCGCATTCTCTCTGGACCAAGACATTAATCGCCACATTTCAGAGTCCATCACACTGTGACCTCTGACTATCATTCCTGACCTCACTTTAAACTGTCCTCCCCCAATTCTCAGGTGGCCTTTCATGTCCTTGAATCCACCTTACCAGGCCAATACCAGGTTTGGACTTCTCTCTACCACCAAGGTAGATTTTTCTATGGCCAAATATTTCCTGAACTTAAATGCAGTAATGGAGCTAACTGAAGAAAAATCCATAATTTTAAAGGTAAACAAACTAAATTGTTTCTATTTCAAAAAGGCACCATAAATAAAGGTAAAAAAAAAAAAAAGCTTAGAAGACATTGAGAAAACTTGTCACAGGTAGAATGAATAACATTGTGAATCAATACGAAGAGCAGTATGAATCAATTAAAAAAAATTAAGACCAACTGATAAATAAGTAAAGATAATTTTCTAAGAAAAGAAATACGATGATTAAAAGTCATTAAAAAGTCAAAGTTTACTGGTAACTAGAAATATAATATAACATTATGTTGTATATATGACATATAATAAAATAATTATAAATAATCATTTAAAAACAGTCTGGCAGGTGGCATGGTGGTTGTGGTGCTGAACTCCCACATGGCCAACTGAGGTTCAAGTCACAGACCTGGTGGCCCCAAAATCACAACAAATAAAAGTGATAAACAAGTAAATATTTTTTTTTTTTGGAGAGATTTTCACTGTAGGGCGCATGCGCTCGCCAGACAGACAGAGAGAGACATAGAGACAGAAAGCGAAAAATCACCCCCAGGGGGGATGGTCACGCCGCAATCCCTTCTCCTCCATTCTCCTCTCGGGATCTTGGGCACGCACGCACACGCGCCCGGCGTGAGTTTTAAGCCACCGGGTCTGGGACACGAACCGCGGTCGACTACGTGGGAGTCCAGCGACATAGCCATTATGCTAACTGCTGGTTCCCAACAAGTAAATATTTTTTAAAAAATAAATTAAATAAATAAATACTAAAACTTAAACTTTTATCATGCGCTAGGCACCTAGCTAAATGTTGAGCATATGAGTAGTTGCTTCAAGAAAATTCAGGGAACACATATATCACTAAAAAAACCTTGAGCAAGGGGTCCACAGATGACATAGCAGTTACATTGCTAGATTCCCGCATGACTGGCTGCAGGCTGAGCACCAGACCCAATGTCTTGAAACTCATGCCGGGCACATGTGCGTGCATGCCCAAGAGCCCAGGAGGAGAATGGAGAAGAGACTGTGGCGTGCTCATCCCCCGGAGGGTGGTTTCTCACTTTCTCTCTCACTGTCTCTGTCTGTCTGTCTCTCTCTCTCTCCAGGAAGTGCATGTGCCCTAAGGCAAAAACATCTTAAAAAAAAAAAAGTGCATGGATTTCAAATTTTTTTTCACCAGAATAAACACATCAATTCATTTTTTTCATGAACCTTTACAAGTCCCCTCATGTGGCATCAATAAAAATAAATGTATTCGCTGTCTACACAGAGCATATACTGTATCAAAGAGGAGCTTCATCCACTAAACAAGCAGTTACATGATTTTAATTATTATGCTAGTAACATGATGAAACTACAAAATCTATTTTTAAACTCCATGTTCAGGTTATCCTCAGGGATCCCACATGGGAAACTATGCTCCACTATTTTCCTTTAATTGCCAGAAAGTGCATGTGTTTGTCAGAGAGACAGAGATATAGAGACAGTGAAAGAGGAAAAAGCACATCCAAAGAGGTGTGCGCATGGCACAATCACTTCTCCATTTCTCCATCCGGTCAGAAATTTTACGTCTTTTTTTCAAGCTGCCAGGGCCAGCACTTGAACTGCTGTCAGCCATGTGGGATACAGTCACAAGGAATCTGCCTCCTCTAACCACTGGGCCACGGGCTAATCCCCACACATTCCATTATTAAAGCAAGTAACCTCGCTGGCTATTTGATCTGTTCAAATCCAGTCTCTCTAAAAGAAATGAGGAGTGGTCCTAAAATCCTACGTTTAAAATCCTTACAAATGAAATGAGTGCCAACCCACATCCGTGAAGCACCGGCCCCACGGAAAGCGTCACCTCACTGTGCACTGCCCTGCTTGTGGTGCCTGCCCTCACTTCTCGTGTTTTGGGGATGTGGGTTACCAGTTTTCTGTGTGTCAACCTTCATGGGTTCAGGGCCCAGAGAGTGAAGCCCACCGCACTGGGAAGATTACGCCAGAGACATGGGGGCCGGGGTCCCACGGTAAGGGCGTATCTAGGAAGTTCAAGTAAGCAGGAAACCCACAGCCTCCATTGCAACACATCTTCTCACTGGCTCTCCTAGTAACACACGGAGGTTAGAAAGGCAGACTGGGAAAAAAAAGCACTTTCAGGAATAAGTAGGTAAACCAAACAAGATTATTACTGAACGAAGTAAGCTTCCTATGTTTAAAACGCTTACAAATGAAATGAGTAAGTTATAAGGTTGATCTCCCACATTGAAAGAATCCTATCCTTTCATTGCCACACGCTATTACCATGAAGACCTGAGAGAGGCCCCTCTATACAGAATGAGCACATATGTGTTATATGTGTATGATCACACAGTCACGAACAACGTGTTTCAAATCACCAAACGATTCTGAGCATCTACAGACATCTGTGTGGAGTGGTCTCTTTAATGAGTGGGCATGAAGATAGAAAACTATAGGCCCTGTGGTCTTTGATTCAGCAGTTAGTAAAACCTGACCTGAAGCCAGCGGCTGTAAGCCTTAGTTAGCGTTTCATAAGGAGGCATGTGAAGAATTTAGAGACCACTGACACAGAGAAGTTGATGGATCGTAGCATGTACTCATCCACTACATCCTAAAACATCAGGGAAGTCTTGGCGAAATTTACCTCAGTAGTTATCAAACTTAAGTTGACTCCACAGTTAATCTGTACTTTATAAACTTGAGTTTTCAGTGAAACTCAATTTGTTCATTAGGGGGAAGAAAGTTCCCTATATTGAAAGATAAGATCAGCCCGTGACCTGGTATTTAAGGAAACTGGATCCTACTTGGCCAGTGGGAAGCTGTGGCCCCAAAGCCAGCATCTCGAAAAACACCCTGATGTGTTCATGCCTTTCCAAACATCCCAAAAGGAGGGAGAAATGGAAGAGATTACCGCATGGCTGTTCCACAGGCAGGGGTGAAGGGCCCGTTCTCCCTTTCCTTCTTCCTCTCTCTCTCTTCAACTAGCATACATGCCCCCAGCAAAACTGGGGAAAACAGATCTGTTTTAGTCATATAAAAGATTCAAGGACTGGGTTTAAACTGTTTCTTATAAAAAGCAACATTTGTTAGAAATGTGTCTTAGAAAGCTGTACTAATATAACGTAATGAGCTATTCTATCATAAAAGATGGATTTTATCCACCAAGCTCAGTGATCTCACAGTATCCGGTGCCTTCATCCGAATGGAACCACCTGACCTTACTAGTGCGAGGAACAGGGTAGCTTGTACCGGGTCTCTCCGAGGCCGGCCTAGCGCAGCGTATTGGGTCTCTCTGAGCTTTGAACCACGCTGTTGTATCCATACATGTGCTGTGAGCTCTGACAATACACTGTTTTCCTGAAGACTGCAAAGGAAGACAGGAATAAAGTAGAATATTCACAGAAATATTCAATGGGCTTGTTAATGAAATGTTTTGACAAAAGTCCAAATTCAGTAGGTTCTGGAGTAAGTGGGAAGTGGAAAAATCAGAAATATATTATGTAAACTGTTTTTTTAAATAGTTAAGATCTTTCCTTTCAACTTCATAATTTATTATAAGTTAAAATGACATCCTTTGTAAATACTATAAATGTAGCAATATCAGTTCAGTAGTGAATATGTGTGATTTCCCACTTGGATTTTTTGAAAGATTCTATTGAATGTAGTTAAATAATAATAAATACATTTTGAGGGAAAAGGTATTCCTAGAAAATTATTACCATGAACATGACAAATTTTAAGGACCACTTAAATGTGAAGATTATTGTTTTTCAAATCCAATATAAATATAAAGATGACTCTTCACACATATACTGTACAATTTTTAAAATGTATCTATTTGTTTTTATGCAACAAAAAAATTCAAGTACTACCCAAAGGTTGGTGAATTACAGTATTTTATAATGGATTTCTGAGGCAATAGCATATGTAGGCTAAACTTTTCATCAAACAGAGCATTTATAACAAATATTCTGGCTCCAAATCCCTCAAATTGCAACAGATGCTTCCTTGAAAAAGAATAAAATATCTGCCCGGTGACTGGTCATCCTAAAAGGGCAGGAACAGCTGCCAGAGTCATGAGAGTTCGGTCATCCATGGATGTGTTTTTCGGGGGAAACAATCTAATTAACTCTACATTCACCAGCTGGAGACTCTCCTGCTCCTTTCCTCATCTAACCCCTCCTCCTGCAAAAAAAAAAAAAAAAAAAAGAAAAGAAAAGAAAAGTAGGAAGATGAAGAGCAGCATGTATTGCCAGACTTTAAAAAGAGGGGGGAAACAAGTATTTTTTGCTCACAAAATACAGTCATAAAATGTATAAAATGTGCTAAAAAGTAACCGAATTTCTAGATCACTAAAGGTAAGTCTATTACCCTCAGTAAAGAATCCTAGATGTATGAATTTTACTTTTAGGATTCCTTCTAAAGCCTCTCTATAAGTCAACAAGCCGGCAAGCCTACACAAATAATTTGACCACCCGATGAAATGAAAAAAGAGATTACAGAATTTGCTAACACTGAGAACTGTTTGGGGTGATCTGATGCCCTACACACTTTGTCCATGTCTGACGACACTTTTGATTTTCAAAACTGGGGGTGGGGTGTGCTTCCAGTGTCTCAGGTAAAGGCCAGCAGCACAGGACAGCCCCTACAACAACTCATTGGTCTAACGTGTGGACAAGGTGTCGAGACCGAGAATCTTCATCTAGAATGTCGGTGCTAATGAATCCGTAACTTTGTATGTCTTTAGCGACACCGTCTAAAGAACCAGCCACACACGTGCCCAGGATCCTGACGGGAAGAAAATCTGAGGGAGAAAGATTGCAGTGTGACCAGGACCATGGAGGGGTGCACTTTCTCTCTCTCTTCCCCCACCTACACCTCATGAGTGTGAACACACCCCTTGGCATAAAAAAAGATTTTTTTGGTAAAAGAAGTCTATAAAGGTCATACAGGTGGCACCTAAAGGCCAGGCCAGGACTGGAGGCCAGGAGGCTGGACTTTGTTCTCTTACGGTGCTGTGTCTTCACAGGGCAAGTGCAGACCACAGGAGACTGCATGAAATGGGAGGAAATTCTGTTCAAAGGTGCGTTCGAGCCAAATAACAAAACGTAGGCCCTCCCCCATGTGGTCCAAGGACTGAACAGAGCACGGCATTCATGATGCTCAGTTCAGGCACCCATCGTTCTATTAACTCACTGACTTCCTTAGAAATGAAGAATCCCGATGCCTGACGAGTACTTAAAAGCCAGATGCGAATAACGTAGTTCCGATCTCTACGTCTTCCTGACGTCCACACTAACCGAGGTCACGTTAGGCCGTAAAGCCCGCTAGCAAAGCTATGTCCTGAGAGCAGAGAACGAAGCGGCACAGCCTGGCTCGCACCGTAGGCCTCACTCTCACTTTATCCGGGGCCACCCGAGTGACCCCGACCGCCCCGTCTCTGTGAAAACCACCTCTTCAGGGTGCTGTAAAAGGGTCACACATATGGTGGGAGACAGCACCGGGTAAGCTCTACGTTCCTTCCAAAGCCGAGCTTCTTTCATCTACCGAACGTTGACGTGAGAAATAGAGGTCAAAGGCCAGGCTGGGAAAAGACTGGACTCCTGGGTATAGAGCTCGAGTACGATTCGTAGGTAACGGGAAGAAACAGAAGGCTGGGGTCGGTGGAGTGACGAGCAAACAGGTACAAAGGAGGCCACCGAGCAGTGATGTGTGGGACAGACTGGCATCGGCAATATGGCCTGACCCTGGGCAGTGGCAGCTGAGACAGATACGAAGGAGGAGGGGGAAGCTGCAGATTTCATTGGGTCTATTACTGGAATTATGGAATTCAGGAGGAGGTCCAAGTTTAGCTAGAAAAGTGAGTTTGAGGGCATATTGAATGAGAGGTTTTGTTCACTGGACCAATCCCTACACATTCTTCAACTCTAAAAGCTTTCTTCCCCATGAAGGCCTCCATGCTTTCCTCAAGCAGGCCCGACACTTTGTGGTCATAACAGCTACTGCACGAGAGACGTCGCTGTGGCCTAGAACTCACTTTACTAAGGATCTGTCTCATACTTCATATTTAGTCTTTTTCTCTGTCTAAATCGCTCTGACAGAAAAACCATTGGGACCTTGCTTTGACATTTGTTATTATGGACTGAATTATATCCTTTGGGCCCAAACTTAAATGTTGAGCTACAACTCCTAATATCTCACAATTTTACTTTATTTGGACATAAGGTCATTGTAGATATATTAGTTAAAACAAGGTTATTAGGGTGGGCCTGGTCCACTCTTAACTGTGTCCTTATTAAAAGCAGAAATTCAGACACGAAAGACACATTCGTAGGGAGAACACCAAGTGAAGAAGAATGCTGAGATCTATCAGCCAAGGAACACCCCAGATTGCCAACTAACCACCAGGAGCTAAGGGAGAAGAACAGATTCTCCTCTCATAGCTCAGGTCAGCACCTTGATCTTGGACTGCTAACCTCCAGAGCTGTGAGACAGTAAAGTTCTGTTGCTGAAGCCCCCCAGTTTTTGACACTTCGTTATAGCATTCCTAGGAAACTAATACACCCACAGAAAAGCAGATACAACAGACACTAAATGCAATCTATTTACATAGGCATTTGTTCATTAATTCAGTAAACAAGTAGGGGCAGAGTTGCAGAGGTTTGGTTTCCTGAACCTTATTTGGGTCATAGGATTCATAGAAGTCATCGTTTTCTGAACAGGGAGATCTGGGGTCTAAGATTCTGGCCCAATTCTGGGCTCCATCAAGTATATTAAGAAAATTCTTTCTGGTTTATCATTAGATAAGTAAAATGGTCTCAGTGCTAAGGTTTGTTTTCCTTTTCATGACTTTAAGTTTGGTTTTACCTTTGGAAAGCAATTAATAACTATTTTTTAGTTATTTTTTTCATTGGCAGGCGATTTGTGTGCTCAGTGGAGCGAGAGAAAGCACCCTGCGGTGGGCACAGCTATGCGAGTCCCCGCCCTTCACTCCTCCCTCCTGCAGGACCTTCAGGGCCCACATGAGCACGCCTGCAGGTCTCCTCCAGCCATAGTGTCTGGCTCCCTCCACCAGATATGGGCCAGCCCAGTAGTTATTAGCATATTTTGGACAGCCTTTGTACACAATACTGGAAGTAGTCTATTGAGAACAAGAAAAAGTGGTAAAATCGTAAGTAAAAGATTCGGTCTGTCTCCAATGAATGTTCACATTAATTTAAATCATATTTATGTTGTTTGAAATGAATAAAAATGAAATTCCATCTAACATAAATCTAAAACCAAGTAGAGAGTGTACATAATACTAGGCACATTTTTGGAAATGTCTAACAATCACATTTCTTTTATTTTTTTCCCACATTCAGATCCAGTTGACTACCCACAGAAAGGACAGAACCATTGTATTGACAAAACAGACCATTGAATATAATTCTATTTACAAGCAAAACCACTCGAGGTCCCACACGCCAGGTTCCAAGGCAGACTCTCAGGCATAAGGAAGATGGTTCTCGTTTTGAACTGTGCTGTTTACCAGGAAGCTACACAAAGGTGGTGGAGTAAGCCGCGTGCAGGCACCTGACGCATTACATTACAGCCCATTATGACGGAGATAGAAGGGTCCAAAACAAGACCCCTCTCTACCACAGTGGTGCCGGAAATAGACTCGGTAGATGAGTAAAGTAAGCTGGAATCCACTTTAAAAGTTTCAATTGTTTCTCCTCTCTGCCATCCAACACTGATTCATGAAAAGTAGTTAATAAACTATAAAATCTTCCCATGCCCTATTTATTATCTTCATAATTTAACTGTACCTATTCTCAGGCATCGCTTAAGAGCCTTGACACCCTTGGGAAGTCTCCACACTTGTCTCAGTCTCATTAATCTGCCCTTTCCCAAATTTCTCTAGGCTGTTCCATCTGCTCTGCTTTGTGGGACAGACGACTTCCACCCTGCCTTGCCCGTTTCTCTCCACTCAGACTGCGAACTCTAGACGGTCCGAGAACATGTAAGCACATCCATCTCGTGGGTAGCAGAATCACGTACACCTCGAGTAAGAGGACAGCGGGAGAAAGAGATGAAGTGGAGGCAGCAAAGGAGAGAGGGGAGGAGGAGGAGAGATGGAGGAGAGGGAGGGAAGGACGTGCGGAAGACGGCAATTACCCACTGCTCAGAGAAACTTAAGTCCACTGACCCAAACCATGACACATGTCAGCCCTCTGCTGACAGGTAGCGAGCGTAGGAAGCATCCACCAATAGTTCCTACTGGAGGGAGAAATCCTGCCGCCTGTACCCACGGAACTTGGCTCAATGCAATCACTATAAATCATTGCTTCTGAACATTTCAATTCTTTTGAAATCTCGTTTGTCTCCCTTGCATTTAAATTATGTATGTGGAATGGGAAGGAGCAGGTCTGTCCGTTTCAGAGGACCAAAATCAGGCCTGTGCCACTCGCCAGTCTACAGAAAGCAATCTAGAGAGACACGTGTTGGTGAGTAAGGAAAGAAATGCGTTTCTGTGAGGTGAGCCTAGGGGGGATGCAGACTGGAGTGGGTAACTGTGTCCTCCGTGCTGGACCAGATACAGAACTGCTAGCAGGGAAGGACCAGCGTGAGACCATGCAGAGGCAAAGGGCATGTTACTCATTGTCTTGAGGAAGAATCCTAAGGAGGCCCGGCCCCTGACTTTAGGCAGGATTATGGGGATACCTGATCGTGTCAGGGAGGCAATGGCTAATGAGGGGCAGCTTTCTCCTGGGCATGCAGGAAGGAGTAATGAGTATCCCTTCTCTGCAGAGGCTAACATGGCAGCAGGAGCAAAACGGAGCCAGTCAAGAGATCTCAGATCCTATTTTAGAAACAATGAGGTTCTAGATGTAGCTTTGCAATGCTTAAGCTGATAAAAAACCTTCTCAGTCAGTAAAAACTGAGCAAGGTTATCATTCACTTTCGTTCTAGATCCATGGTGAGGCAGAACTTACGGACTGATTTTACTAAGGATTAATCTATTAAGATGGACTTCAAGAACTCTAAGCACAATACAGAGTTACTTGGTTCTCTGTGACTCAGCTATATGTACTCATAGTAGAGTATTAAATGTTTATTAACTTAAATGTACTGGAGATTGAAGAGTATTTCAATGTATAATTCAATAAATTTCAAAAAATTTCAAAAACATAAGACCGTCAATACAAGTTTTACTAGCCAACTTTATCTCAATTTTCTTATTGAAAAATGCCAATTTTTTTCAATATGCCATATTTCCTAATTCCAGGACTCAAGACTGTTAATCTCCAAAAGAGTTGTTATTGAGAACAGATACTAAAAGTATACTGGAAGTTCAAAATCACAAGGAAGACATAGCATACAAATAAAAGATGGAATCTGATTATATTTTTATTCACACAAATAAGTTAGATATTTCACAAACAAAATCCTTACAGTTTATCCTGGCTAGCACTGTACATTTTCCCTGCAGAGGTGTATAAAGTGGATGTGCAGAAGATGGTATTACAGCTTAGCGAAGACCTTCATGTGCAGCATTTCATTTGCTTCTCAGTAACACTGAAGCAGACAAGGCAGATCTTACAATACACGCTTTACAAATTACAGCGCCATGAAAATGCTGTTAAATGTTTACCAGGTCACATAGAAAGAAGGAAGAAAAAAGACAGGGAAGGAGAAAGCAATGAAAAGCTAAGGAAACTTGACATGTTAGAGCACTCATCTTCATAGTTCTTATTTTCTCGGTGCCAATATACTTAAAAATTCCATCAAGTTGTTGTTTTGTAAACTAGTGGCTTCAGAGTACAGTCTCAAGGGCAGAATGTGAACTTCCCTTTATGAGTGCCTTTGGGGTCAGTAGATGGCATGGTGGTTAAGGCACTGGACTCCCGCTTTGAACCCTGGACTTGGCATTGAAAATCACACTGGCGCACGTGTGTTCTCCAAAATCCTGAGAGGAGAATGGAGAAGGGATTGCATCATGGCCATCTTCCCCAGGAGATGATTTCTCGCCCCCCTACCCCAGCAAGCATATGCACCCTACGGCAAAAACCTAAAGTAAAAAAAAAGAAAAGAAAAAAGTGGCTTTCTAATTTTTTCATAAAGCAGATATGGTATGAAACTGTGCTTGTGCTCACCTTTTCAAACCTCCTGCTCAGTTTGCTTCTACAACGCAGTAACTTGAATTTCTTCTTCTGAGGTGACCGTGAGCTAGAGGAGCCATTCCCTGGCATGTTCTTCGAATCCTACAAATGGTCTTGTGGCTCATTTTACGTAACATCCATGGTGGAAACCTTCCATGAGCGTGCAAGGAAATGGCGGAACTTTGGATACTTTTTTTGTTTTTCCCTGTTAAACATGTGTGTGTGAGGCATTTTTCATATTATTTATTACAGCCAAGTAAATCTTATTTTTTCCATTGTTTACATTGTTCAGATTCACATATAATACCCATTTGAGTATCCTATTTGCTTATACATGTCGTACTTTTACACAAGCAGGAGAACAACCAGGTGCAGTTAATACCATAGCTTGGAGGACAGAAAAAGGAACAAAAAGAAAAAGGAGAGAAGTAGAGCAAGAGGGTAAGAGAAGGAATGGAAGGGAGGGAGAAAGAGAGAGAACGGTGAATGGGGGCAGGCATGGCTCTGCCCTGCAGAAAACGCCTGCCTAATTTGTTTCTATAAAGCAGGTTGCACTCCCCCGAGGGCACTGGGTTCTACGCGTGTCACAGATTGCTGTTGGCCGCTGATTCGAAGCCATCTGCTAGGCAAGGTTAAACTATTCTGAGCTCACCTGTGTGAAACCTGCACTTCTCACCTTTGGTAAGGTGATCGTGATGTGGATTTAAGAATGTATCGTGCTACTGGTCTCTTGTATATATGGAAATATCTAAACAGCAGAAGTCATTTTCTCAATTCTCTTTGGCACTTTGAAAGCAGTCTACTCAAAGATGCTTAGAAATGGTTTCTTTTTCTTTTCTTTTTTTTTTTCAGCGCATGAGCTTGAGGGTACATCAGTGAATTTATGTTTATCCTTTGGTCTGACATAGATCATTTAATTCTATAAAATAGTTCTAGGAGATTATCATTGAATTGCTAAAGCACCTTGAATTTTGACATTCTTTTTTTACAAATAAGAAATCTCCTTCCATACTGTATTTTCTGCTTCTACCAATAAAACTCGTTCTGCCTAAGGTAATCTAGAATTCTAAAGTAGGCCACATGCAGAGTTACACCAGGGCATGGCATTTTCCCCAACATGTTTTTTAATGTATCTGTCCTTAGGGGTGACTTTTTTCTTTGTTTTGAGTTTATCCCCTCTTAAAGTAGTAATTATTCAGATGAAAACAGGTGCGATTGTCTAAGTGACAGTACACACGGCAAATGGAAGCTATAATTTAGGACTAGGAGAGACCTCTCTGCTCAAGAAGTAGAAAACACTTTGAGTGGGATAATTTAAAGGTTACCCCAGATTTCCCTAGTTAGGGCTGCAAATTTTCCCTGCTTCCCTTAAAAGAGACATACAATGAGAGGACTCTAAAGAGATCCCATCTAAATACAGACCCTCTTAGATATCACAGGCAGATGTCCTCCCTGTTTCTGCGGGAAGACCTCTTGGAGAGCGAGCGCCCTGTTACAAAGTCACCTTCCCTTTCATTAAAATCTTTAGATTCAATTTACATTAAATCATGTGAAGTATAGCTTAATACTATCTCCTCTCACCCCAGACAATGGCCCAAGGTGGACCACGCAGAGATGACAAAGTAGGATTAGTCATTTTTCTGCAAGAATACTATATTCGCTCTACCTACCTTCAGGATAAACTGTCTCAGGAAAATATTTTTACATTGCTTTATCTGAGTATCAACTATTCTAGTTTATTTCCTCTGTATATATTCTAGCTTATTAAACTCTTAGCTATTTTTTTATGATTCCCCAAAAAGAACACATCGTTTTACATGCGAATTCATCAACGTAGGGTACCGGGCGGTGTGCTGCAATGTCGACAGCGCAGCAGCATTTGTGACGGTGACCCTGCTTGGTATGTGAGCGTTCGTCGCTCACATTCCATATGTATTCCGAGCTTTCTGTCCTCAAGGCTTCACAGCAGGATACGTTTTCTTCTGAAGCACACATTGAACATCCCCAAGAGAGATCACAGGTTAGGCCACAAACAAGTCTTAACAAGTTAAGTCTGAAAACATACCAAGCATCGGTTAGAGCCACAATGAAACGAAAGTAGAAATCAATGACTGATTTCTTTGTGAGTTCAAAAACAAAGACATGGAAATTAAGTAACACACTTCTGAAAACTAATGGGTCAGGGAAGAAATCCCAAAGGTAATTTAAAAATGTCTTGAGATAAATGAAACTAAAAACACAACCGAAATGTATGGGACGCAGCAAAAGCAGCACCAAGTGGGAATTTATAATGGTAATGAAGAAGATATTGGGGCCATCAGTGGCATGGTAGTTAAGGCACTGGACTCCTGCATGGCAGACTATGGTTCAAGTTCCGGATCCAACAACCTATGACTCACACTGAGTGTGTGCATGTGTGTCCAAAGTCCTGAGAGGAAAATGGAGGAGAAGGGATTGTGGCCATCCCCCCTTGGGGGTGATTTTCTCACTTTCTCTCTCTCTCTGTATCTATCTCTGACAAGTACACACAATGTATGCACAAAAAAATAAAAAGGAAAAACAAAAAAATCAACACCTTTACACTTTTAGAAACTAGAAAAAGAGCAAAATAATCCCATTTTTTGCAGGAAAAAAGTAAATAAATAAAATTATAAAGAAAATAAATAAAATATAGAATTGGAATAGACAAGAAGAGAAAAAAATTAAGAAACTGAATTGGCATTTTGAAAAGATCAACAATTTGGCAAACACACAGCCAAACTAAGAAAAAAAGAGAAGTACCAAGTAAGACAAGTCATGAAATGACTTCAAGAAGACATTATAACACACGCCACGGAAATAAAAAGGATTAGGAGACTATGATGAACAATTGTATACCACAAATTGGATATATGACTCTATTCAATAGAAGAAATGTTTCAAGTTGTAGAATCATGCAACTACTAAGACTGAATCATGACGAAATAAAACAATCTGGACAGGCCTATATCTGTAAGGAGAAAGGGTCAATGCCAAGCCTCTCAACAAAGAAATGCCTAGGATCAGATGGCTTCAATGACAAAGTCTACCAAATACTTGGAGAAAACTTAATACCAACCTTTCTCAAACTATTCCAAAATACTGAAGAGACAAGAACATTTACAAACTCATTCTATGTTGATAGCAAAGCCAAACAAAGACACTGTAAGAAAAAAAATAACTGCAGACCAACATCCCTAATAAAGGTCGTTGAACATTTCTCAACAAAATATTAGCAAATTGAATTCAACAGCAAATTAAAAGGATCATACAACATAACTGGATATGACTTGTTCCCGTAATGTAAAGATGATTCAACGTACAAAAAACAAAGTGATGTAATGTACCACATTACCAAAACAAAAGATGAAAACCACGTGATATATCGCATTCACTTTATGTGGCTTTATTGAACTAAGTAGGGGTCGATCGCAGTCACTTACTTTGCTGAACTATTCTGCTTTGTCATTTTAAAGGTCTAAAAGTTATTTGTGATGCGAATGTACACATATAATACATAATTTTTGTGAGGAATCTATATACCAGTTTATAGCCTCTGGGCTGCTTCTTTTTACAATTGTATATATTATAATTGCTTTTTAACTTGCTGTAGGGCATGTGCACTCACTAGAGAGAGACAGAGAGAGAGAGAGAGAAGGTGCGAAAGCAAGCCTCCAGGTCCAAGTCTTGAACCATGGTCAGCGCTCCTTTATAGAGCTTAAGACCCTCGATTTACCCCACTTCTCCATCATTTCTCCAATTCTCGGTCACGTCCCAAAGATGAGCCATTGCACTAGGAAAGCCTCTGCAGTTATTGCAGTATTCAAGCATGGGAAGAATTTGAGTCTAACTTAAACTGACTTAAAAGAATTGGATGTATTTTTAATTTTCTTACCCATCTTGAGCCTTAATTCAAGGTTCTGGATTTTTATTTTTGAGTTCCTTTGCCTCAGTGAAGAATATAGGGGCCAAGTTATGATGAATCAGCATTTTTTCTTTTGTTCTTTTTTTTTTTTTTAATCAAAGATGATTTAAAATCACTGAAGTACTTTTACACTTTGCATCACCAGTGCCCAGTAGAGCCTGGCCACCATCTGTGCACTGTCTGGTGGGTCTTCGTCGCTCCACTCCTGCTAGGAATTAGTCCCGACTGCCCACAGGTCACAGGACTTTTTATCACTTTGCTTGGATGCCTGCTACACATGTCCGGGCTAAATGTCCTCTCACAGTGAGCACCGGAGAGAGGATGACACTGTTTCCTCATGGCGATAACATGCGACCACACAGCGGTTATTTTGCTTTTTAGACTCTCTCATTCCATTTATGTTACATCCGATCTCACAATCTCTGTCCATTGCACTACACCTATCTTCCCTAAGAACTGTTCTAGCATAACACAGACTAAATTTTTTCCTAATAATTTTATCATATCCGTCACCAACAATTTACCAATTATATCAAGCCTGTTATAGCACTTCCTCTCACTTTAATTTTACAATGATAAACTGAGTAAAAGGCAGCTCAAACTTTCTCTTTTTTTTTTAAAGATTTTTGCTATAGGGCGCATGCGCTCACCAGAAAAACAGAGAAAGACAGAAAGTGAGAAATCACCCCTCAGGGGGGATGGCCACGCCACAATCCCTTCTCCTCCATTCTCCTCTGAGATCTTGGCATGCACGCACACATGCCCGGCGTGAGTTTAAGCCATCAGGTCCAGGACTCAAACTGCGGTCGACTTACATGGGAGTCCAGCGACATAGCCATTACTACAACTGCTGGTCCCAAGGGCAGCTCAAACTTTCTAAAGCGGCTCGGACTTCAATGTGCAAGCAGAATGAAATTTTTAGCAAAGGTCTTAATACATTGAAATCTCCATGGAAGGTCAACAACTAAAATTTACAGAGCTCCTGCCCAATGATAAGTGCTGAACTAAGCAGACACAGAACATGTTACTTCATTTAACCCCACGTTTAACTACACAAGGCATTCTGACCACCCCCTTTCACAGACAAGGCCTGGTGGGGTTCTCCATGTGCTCGGGGCTGCAGAGAAGTAAGGAGCACAGCTGGAATTCCAGGGAACGCTCCTCACCTCAAGTTCATCCTGTTTTTGACCACGTGCCTCTGTATTGCAATTTCTTTCTCAATGTCTGTTTTAGCATCTCTACTTTTAAAATACCTGCTTCTGTCCTTATCTGAATGCTCAGGTGTCTATAGCTTAAGCAAATGCCCTTCCTGAGAAATAACACATCTTAGGTTCCCTGCAGACAATGCTCTTTGTTTCGACACACCATAAAATAGAAGTGGCAAGCTACCATCTATACTCTCGGTATTGTCTTCTAATAAGTTCCTTTATTTCTTAGGCAGAATTTCTTTTGTTCTCCTCTTTCATTTAGTATTAAATCACTGAAATGAATGTAAAGTTAATGGCTCTCTGTTCCAAATAATAAAGATAAAGGCATATTAATAGACTTTTTAAAAGAAGATTTGGGAGCTCATAAAATGATTTCTACCCAGGGACTCCCAACCACATAGTCCCGAGCTGCTTATAACCGAGAATCTAAATTGGAAAGAAAATGAGTAATCCTGAATAAGACTTTATCATTGTTAAAGGGATTACTGAATATTTCAAACATGTCCATTAAGGGCACACAGTTCCACATGCCAGAGGTTTTAACCTCTCAGGTTTATTTTTAAAGCAGTAACTAATTCCAGTAATAAAAGTGAAATGTAAATGCTTGCAAATGCTTTAGTTATAGGAAAAAAGCATATTCACATGCCAATCTTGATGCAAAATTTAATTCAGCTTATTTGAACGTCAAGCTCATCCTTATCTAAACCTTCAAGTATATTTTTTAAACCAAAATGCCTACAATGTCTTTTCTTTTTTCTTTTCTTCTCTCTCTCTCTTTTTCCCTAATCTACTATAGGGTGTGTGCACTCACCTGAAAGACAGCGAGTGAAAGTGAGAAAGCACTCCTGGGGGGCAGGGGGATGGCTGTGCTCCAATCCCTTCTCCTCCATGTTTCCTGTTGGTATTTGGGCACGCATGTACACGCACAGCATGTTTTTGAAGCCCCAAGGTCAGGACTCTGACCATGCATTCAGCCATGTGGAATTCAGGTGCCTCAACTACTCTGCCCGGGCTGGCCAGAACAGGTGTTTTTATGGAAGGGGGCAGGAGACAGAGAGTCAGAAGGATGAGCAGGGTAGGATCTAGGATGATGAGACGTCTCGGATCTGAGGGAGCAGTGGGAGCGAGGCTCTCCAGGGCACACTCCAGGCTGTTCCTTTGTCACGCTCATATTCACTCATGCAACGCCTACCGAGTGGAGCCCCTTACACAGAGAAGAATACGAAGTGCTAGTCAAAGCATGGGGATTCAGACATTTAAAAAGGACGTGGAAACAGAGAGGGAAGCACAGCGATGTCTGAGCGGCCAGGAAAGGTCCCAGAATGACATCTATGGATGTGCTGTTTGGGGAAAGATGTTCTGGATTTGAGTCTGACTAAGCAAGACTCCAGGGCAGGAAGGTGAGTCAGAAGACGTGAGCGAGGAGGCTACAGGTGGGGAAGGAGTGGGTCAAGAAGCTGACGTGCGTCTCAGGAGCCCGTACACACTGCAGGCAGTGGGAAATCATTCCAGTGATTTAAGCGAGAGTCCTCATGGCCAAACTGGCATTTAAAATAAATCACTGTGGCCACTGTAAGACTGGATCGGAGTGGCGGACAGACGAGGCAGGAAGATAATTAGGGTCTGGTCTCAGCCCTGGCAGGTGACAATGAAGACGTGACCAAGGACAGTCAGAGAGGTCGGAGTAGGGAAGACAAACGTGAGCGCTATTTATAAGATAAACTATAGAGGCGACAACAGATAGGGGAGGGAAAGGAGAGGAAGGAGCCAGATAATGGGACAAAAATGCCAGAACAAGAATCACAGGGAGCCCCGAGACGGCAACAGGGACGAGGACTGCAGTTGGGACATGAGAAGTCAGATGTGCACTGGCCCACACGAGGTCAGGGGCCAGGCAGACAGGCACAGGCCAGAGAGGTCAAGAAGTCAGGACTGGGGACCCAGCCACTTGCGAGGAGGTGGTAAAGGGTGAGAGGAGAGGGGAGTCCTAGGGCAAACCCACCATGGGAAAGGCAGATGCCGGAGAGACAGCGTGCAGGAAATCTGAAGGAGTGGGGACCAAAGTCCAGAACTTCAATGAAGCAGAGAGAGTGGAAAACTCCACCCACAAAAAGAAGCACATTGCAGACTTAGGAATACCATTGAAGATAAGCCATTTTTTTAAATTGCCAGAGTGCACATGCACTTGCCAGAGATAGAGACACAGCATGAGAGAATGCAGCCCCCATGGGCGTGGTTACACCACTGCTCTTCCTCCTCCACTTCCCCACTTTGTGCAGGTCTTGGGCCTGCACTCAACATGTCTCTCAAGCTGCCAGGGCAGAGGATTTGAACTCGAGTTGGCCATGTGGCTCCAACCCCCTTAACCACTAGGCCATAGAGCCGGGCCTAAAACAATTATCTTCTCAGACACAACCGTACCAAAGTGCAAGCATGCGCTTAATGAGAGGTCAGGGCATCTCCTCATCGCACCAACATGGAAGAGTGCAATCACACAAACCTGGAGGCGTATCCTGGCACACACAGACCTCAGGTAGTGGCTATGATGGCGATAGCCTATTCTAAACTTATAGCCCACCTTCACTATGTAGTTTGCCCATGACGGAGACATTCTGTGGGCATGACACCATCACAGCCCGGTGTGGGATGTAAAGAAATCAGGTGTATGCTCCTGCCACTGGGAGTGTACAGTCTACTTGAAAACACCAGTATGTCGCCTGTATATCCTTTAGTTACTTGAAAACACCACTGTTCTGTCCGTATGTACATTTAGTTACTTAGTTTAGATGATGGGAATCTAAACTTTCTTCAAATTAATGGATTGTTTTTATTGACAAATCTTCCTAATTATTGCAATACATAAGAACAACCTAGTAGGCCAGCAGGTGGTGTGGTGGTTAAGGCAGTGGACACTCCCAGATGGCTGATCATGGTTCAAGTCCTGGACCTGGTAGTGTGCTTCCTCACTGTCCTTCTCTCTGTGTCTGTCTTTTTCTGGTCAAATGAAAATAAATAAAATTAAATAAATAATTCCCCCCAAAAAAAGAGCAACCTAGTGAAAAAGCCTTGGCAGATTACCACAGGAGTGGGAAGAGCAGTGCCTGTGAATACAGGAGCGAGGGTCTCAAAGGCAGCGCTCGTAACAGTGACCCAGGACTGGGGACACTTCCATGCAGCCATCCAGGACATCTAGAGCTGGCGGCCTGGAGCCTTGTTCCTCGCCCAAGAGCGTACAATCTTCTTTTCAAAGTCAAGTTACCGCATACTCGAATGGCCGCTCATTTTCAGGAAACATCGCTACGAAAATGTTAATCGGTGTTTATCAATTTACATTCTCTAAAAATTCTTGTTTGGCACATTCCTTGAAAAAAAGCCCATGTTCAGTGCAGCAGTTTGAGTGTAAATGCTTGATTTAAATTAACCCGTTACCTACTCCACTGCATTCTAATGGCAGGGACTGACTTGCTGAGCACCCTCAGGGAGGCTCTCAGGGATGGGTGTTAGGACGGGTTTGGCCAGGAAGGCATACGAGGTGACAGCACCCACGGGCAGCAGCCCAGAAGAGCACCTAATTTTGCCTAGGATCACCCACAGGAGAAGGAGAACTCCACGACTGGACATAAGGAATGTGGAACGAATGGCCTGCCCCTGTCCTTGGCAGGGCAGTTGTGAGGGCCAAATGAAATGTTTAGATAAAAAAGCGAACAGCTTACAAACTGGTGAGGTGTCATAACTGCATGCGTCTCGGTTTCCATGGATGAAGACGTTTCACGCCCTAACACGGTTTTCTTACCTCGGTGCACCTCGGAGGGAAATCATGCTCTCTTATGGCCTGGCTTTTTGTTATAAAGCCCATGCAGTCCAGTTGCACTCAGGTTACCCTTAGTCAGTCTTCCTTGTTCTCTTCCCATGCTCAATTTTTACTTTCTGGAAAACTTAAAGAACAATGTGGTATTTCTAGTACAGAGAAAAATCTAGGACTAAGGAGTGGCCAGAGGAAAGACTGATGGACAGAGCACCACCTGGAAAAAGGGCAAGGAGAGAAAGAGCCAACACATCTATGGCAGGTTTCGAACCCACCCTCCTCTTGAAAAGACGCGGTCAGATCACTCTAGCTGCCTATACACCTCCTACTCCAATTTGGAAAAAATAGCAAGACTCAGTAACCTTGTCAATATCTAGCTGTGTGGTCTTGAAAAATTTACCCATGTCCTCTGGTCTCGCATCTCCTTCGTTTGTTCTACTGGCAGCTTGAGCAGATTGTTTTGTTTTGTTTTGTTTTGTTTTTGAGAGAGAGAGAGATTTTTGTTACAAGGTGTGCCAGAGAGACAAAAGGTGAGAAATCACCTCCCAGGGGGATGACCACACCACAATCCTTCTCTTCTTGGGATTTTGGGCACACACGCACACGCACCTGGTGTGAGTTTAAAACCTCGGGGTCTGGGACGTGAACAGTGATTGGCCATGTGGGAGTCCAGGGGCATAACCATTATGGCCTCTGCTGGTCCCAAGCAGTTCATTTTTAAAATTCCTTTCTGCCTCTGCATTTTCTCATCATCCTATGAACACATTTGCCACTGGTCCAGATTCGCCCTGGTGAGAAGATCCGGAAAGACCAGACACATTTTTGAGATGTTCAGCTGAGGAGAAGCTCAGATTTAAGGAAGTATCATCTTCAAATACCCCAGTTCCAAAGCAATGTCTTTTCTCACTTATGCAAATGTTTTAACACACTTACAACCTGCAAGGTATGTGCATACGTGTAGACACACACACACATGTGCATTTGGATCACAGGTGTGCTCTGTGGATGATTACTGTTTTACCCAACGTCATCCATGTGCTGATTGCTTAGGGAGGAGGATATGCTTCCCTTTTCACTTACTCTCCTTCAAGAACTCTGTTCTGCAGTGGGGTTCATTTCAGAAGACAACTTCCTTTCATTGCAAGAGTACTGATCTACCCTCAGATCACAGCTCCTGGGACTTGTATTTTCAAATATTCTCAGGCTGGAGGAGAGACAAAACCTCCAGAGAATCAATTGTACATGCACCATCCTTTAGCTACCTTAATGTGTACTCATAAATCATTTCACTTTATTAACCCCCATCGTCATAAGGCACATAAACTCAACCATATAATCATGTCTAGTTGCGATTTTATTGATTAAACTTATTTTTCCTTTAGTAAGTAAGTACCACAGTCTGGAGGATTTTGTTAGCCAGTAAGATAGACCCTGTAAGACAGACACAACGAAGCTCTGCAAAGCAATACCGTGCGCCCTGATTTCCCAAAAGTCGGGTAAGTACAGCCAGGGGGTAACACGCGTTGCTCACGTGTGAGCAGGGACGTAGATGCTAATGTTCAGTGAATGCCATGTAACCAGGACGACGTCAAGCAGACAACTACACACGTTTTAGAGCACCCTTAACCAGCAGGTGACGAATGACCCTCAAAGCTTTTTTAAAACACGGAGAGCAATGTTTTACTGGTCCTGGCAGCTATGCAGTAATCCCATGGGAAGGGAGCTTGAGGGGAGCAAGCTCCTGGGGCGTCCCTCCCCAGTCCGCGTCTTTGACTCCAAGATCTCATTCATGACTTTGGGTCCCTGGTTCCTCTCCTTGACTGTAAGTGAAAAACGCAATAGGCGAGGCAGGGATAGGCTGCGAGCTTCCTAAATGCCTCCCCCCGCCCCCACGCATGGCAAACGTGTGGAGGCTTCCCCTCTGTCGCGCAGACACCCCAGAGATGCCACGCAACTCTCAAAGAAAGCCACGCCAGGAAAGCTGTGCCCCTTCCCGGAGGTTCAGCGCCTGGGAGCGGCAGGGGCTTTCCGCTCGGCCCTCCCTGGCTGAGACAGGGCAGCTAAGTTTCAGGGGGTCCCGCTTAGCCAGAGCAGCGCCTCCTCGGAGGGCCCGGTGATTCCGGGCGGTAAGGACTAACACAATCGTCACGCGTGGGCAGGCTCCCTGCAGACAGACCTCTGAGCCACAAGTGAGCGCGCTCTGCTTCTCTGCAAATGGCAGAAATACTGAGAGAACTTGATGAAAATCATCTCGACACCCAAGCTACGCTTAAGCCGAGCCGGGCGCCTTCAAGACCTGGCTGGTTTCACCCCGCTGGGAAGCAGGGCGAAGGGTGAGGGCTGAGGCGTGCGCCCCCCGCCCAGCCCCCAGGTACGGCGCGCCCCGACTTCCCCGCTGGGCCTCGGAGACAATGGAGCCCACGCTGCCCCGCCGGGGTCGCGCCGAGGGGTCAGGACGACCCTGGAAGAGGCACCAGCTGGGAGCCCTCCCCCGGCCCTGCATCTTTGTTCTCTGAAGTCGCTCTCTCCATCCCCAAACAGAGCGAGGAACAGGGTGAGGAAGCACCTCCCCGCCGCCCCAGGCGCCGCTGTCTAGGTGGCCCCGCCGCTTCTCTCATCTCCCGTAGCAACCAGGGGCTTCCACTCCCGAAACCGCCCGTTTCGCCCCCTCCTCCCCCCCTCCTCCGAGCTGGAGCCGGAGTTCAGAGGTTTCTGGTCTCCGCCTCTCCCACACCCTGAAGGTTCAGTCCTCGCGGCCTCTTCCCGGGGAAGGG
>NW_006160165.1:3182415-3207958 GCF_000334495.1 Tupaia belangeri chinensis | reverse complement strand
GCCGTCCGCTCCCCGCTCCCCGCTCCCTGCTCCCCGCTCCCCGAGGCCGCGCCTCTCCCGGGCCCTGCTCTCCGGTCCTCCGCTCCGCTTCCTCCCGGCCTCCTGCCAGGCTAAGAATCGAAGGACCGGCTCACTAACTTTTCTGTCCTGACTTGAGCAAGAACAGGGCAAGCAAGAGTGGAGGGGTGTCCAAGCTGCGACCTGGAGCGGGGGGTCTCCTCGAGGTGGGGATCCAAACAAAGGCCACCATGGGCCTGTGGCAGTTGTGCCCAGGTGAAATGAGTGGCTCTTTTTAAAGCTAAAAGGTGGTAACAACCTTTTCCTCTTGGTACTCAAAACCTTCCTAAAGTTGACCCCAAGACGTGAACTTTGGCCTGGGACAAGCGCAATGCAGGGGGAGGACACCCCTTTCTTTAGGGGACTGTCCTGGCCCCGTTTACAAAGAATGTAACAACAGAGGGAGAGCCTTGTACATAATACACAATAAATTTACTGGAAGGAGCTTATAATCATATTGATTATCAGATATATCTATACATTATATCATAGTTATACACAAGAAGAGAAGCTATAGTTCTCTGCATGGAATATAAATTTCATTCTTAAATAATGTTATCACACTGATTTCCAGAAGTGGATTAATAATGACCTGAGATACTGTTTCTTAATTGCCATTTCTGTTTCCTATTCAAAGTGAATTCACATATATTCTGTGAATATTGAGATAGGATCAATTTGAATCATTAATTTACTTTAGAATATTATATGGACATTTTCATATACAATGTGACAAGACTGTGGTCTCAAGTCAGAATTAATTCTTATAAAAACTATTTGCACAATCTGAATTTATCAAAACAATTCAACGGCAGTACCAAGAATAACAAAGGCAATCATTACTGTGAACAGAAAGTAGAACAGATATTCCAGTGCCTAATTGTTTTCTTGGCAACTGCTGCATATAGCACCCGGGAAGTGTAAAGCTGGGAATGAGGTCTGTTACCCATGTGTATGTCATTGTTGCAGCATGAGCGTTGAAGTTACTCCATTTCGCTTTACATTAAGATTGCTCTAAAAGAAAGAGCTTGCACAAATTTAGCTTACCAAAAGTTAGTTCTGCTAGTCAGCATATAAACTCTGTAGACATCAAATGAGTGATGACTATTAAACTATTGAATTCAGCAGGAGAGCCCATGCCTTGTATTTCTAAAATGCATGGGACCCTCAAATACAGGCCATGTGTTGGGTTTCTGCTTAAATCTATCGCACATGGAGATTTCTGTTTAGTGGCTTATACTGTGAGTGAAGAGAAAGGCAGGTAAAGGGAAACATGAGGATGATGCAGCGTGTTTGCCTTCCTGCAACGCCCATCTCATTCTGTGTACGCATTAATCGCTGTGGCCTGGAATACACCACTGACTTTGACAAGGTCCTAAAAAATGATTATGCTATCGAAGCGTATAGGTGATGTTTTATTGAGAACGTCGATATTGTTCAGTTCCCCAAGGCAATTTCTCACTGCAGAGTGAGTTGTAATCGCTGGCTTGCTGCTGGTGACCACTCTGCTTACACAGACATCTGAGTCTGAAATAGTCATTGTTTTGCCATCACATCATGGAAGCATGCGTTCCCCAGCTTTGCACTCCTCACGTACCTGGCCATAAAAGAGCATTCTTAAACGGAAATGCCAAAGGACACAGCTACAATTACATTCTGAATCAGTTCTGTGACATTTGCAGAGGTTGCTAGTTTCATCTTTCAGAAAAGTGCATGAACAAATCTTTGTAGTTTGTCACACTCAAACTCTACCTCTACATATACTTCTCCCAAATTAGCTGAAAATTAATATGGAAATAAGGTAATTTGCATCTCTCTTTTTTCAGAGAGATTTTTGCTGTAGGGCTCTTGCGCTCACTGGAGAGACAGAGAGAGACAGACAGCAAGAAGTGACCCCCCACCCCCACCCCCAAGATTTAAGCCACCCGGTCTGGGACTTAAACAGCAGTTGACTATGTGGGAGTCCAGCAACGTAACCATTACTACATCTGCGGTCCCCAATGAAAGTTGTGTTTCTATGAGAATTGGTATGTGCCAGAAAATGGGAAATCTCATTTGTGTCATTGGAAAACACAAAAGCATTCTTACTCAATAACTGTTATTTTACAAATAGTGTGCAAGTCCAGTTTCTCCAATTCCATCCTAAGTTTTTTTAAAGACATAGCCTAGGATTGACACCTCCTCACATATCAAAATCAGAGTTATAATCAAGGCTAAGTAAATATTAGTTAAGTTCATAAAAATAGGGCCAGCTGATGGCATGGTGGTTGGGGTAGCGAGATCCAACATAGCTATGTGGTTCGAGTCCCAGGTCAAGGAACTTGACACACTGGGCGTGCATGCGCAGAGATCAAGAGGAGACTGGAGAAGCGATGGTGGTGTGATCGGTCTCCTGGAGGCTGCTTTCCCACTTGCCCTCTCTTTCGCACTCTCTCTACCTCTCTTTGATGAGCACACACACACAATATCAAATTTAAAACTAACTAAGTGAAACACACTGTAAGGTAGGATTCAATGCTCAAAGGAACTTTGTTTCCAGAGAGTGATGTAGCACTCTTAACTCTACCTCATCTTTTAGATGTAATTCCCTATGTATGAATTCAAGCATTTTGACTGAGTGTTTTTGTTTTCTCCGTTTATAGTTGAAGACGGTAATGACTGGCTTCAGTAATGAATGTGCCATGTTTTGCAGATTGAATGTGTTATTTTTTCTTTGATGTGTGCATTTTTAAAGTATTTATATCCCTCGTAATATATTTATTTAATGTTTTAAAATATCCAAATAAATTCACAAACACATTATGTCAAAACAGTAGTTTAATAGGAAATGGCTTATAAGCTGGCAACCAGTGTGAAGTGTATTTACTCATTCACTTGTTGATTAACATTTCCATTGTTTACTCATCTCTGACAAATGAACTGTACAGCCATAAACAATCATGTCATAGTTTTGTTCGTATACATGATTTCATATCTCTTGGGTCAATACCCAGTGGTTCAATGGCTGGGTGAGTTAACAGAGTATGTTTATCATTTTAAGTAACTACCAAGAAGTTTCCCAAAGTGGTTGTATTGCTTTACCTTCACACCAGAAGTGGATGAGAAATCTGGCTTTACTTATGCTTGCCGTCACTTTTCTTTCTTAATCTTGGACTTTCTAGTAGGTATGCAGTAGTATCCCATCGTAGTAGTAATTTCATTCATCTTAATGACCAATGATGTTGACCATATTTTGTTACGCTCAGTTGTTACCCATATGTTGTATTTAGTGAAGTATCTGTTCAAGTATTTTGTCCACTTTGCATTTGGTAGATTGATTTCTCACTGTTGGAGGATTTCTGAGTTGTCAAGTTCATATCTTGCAATCACGAAGAACTAGAAATGCGGACAAAAGGATGAGGGTGGCAAAGCAAAGTTTATTGGAAGAAGAGAGCTCTCAGCCAGGAAGGGTCCTGGGAACCTAAGACTTGAGCCTGGGGTTTATACCCTAACTAAGAGGGACCTGTGCATGAATTTCCCCTGTGGTGGGAGTCACATGCCAGATGGGTCATGCTATTTTTTTAAATTTTGGAGTGGACTCACAGTCATGACATTCTACCTAAGGACTTATTACTTAGTTCTTTGTCTAAAAGCTTTGGGCCAGGGACAGCAGGTAGTATAATGGTTGTAGAGCTGGACTTCCACATGGATTATGGCAGTTCGAGTCCTGGACCCAGTGGCTTGAAAGTCATGCAAGGCGCATGTGTCTGTGAGCCCAAAATCCCAGAAGGAAAAAGGAAGAGAAGGGATTATGGCATAGCCATCCCCTTGGGGGGAGTGGGGGGAGTAGGGGGAGGTGATTTCTCACTTTCCCTCTCACTGTCTCTCTCGGTTTCTCTAAAAAAAAAAAAAAAGAAAAACTTAAGTTTTAAAATTTTTTATTTATTTATTTATTTTTAGAGGGTTTTTACTATAGGGCACATGTGCTCACCAGAAAGACAGAGACAGAGAGACAGAAAGCGAGAAATCACCCCCCCCCCAGGGGATGGCCATGCCATAATCCCTTCTCCTCTTGGGATCTTGGGCACATGCACACACACACACACACACACACACTCACATGCAACCACCATGAGTTTAAGCCACCGGGTCCAGGACTTGAACTGTGGTCGAACACATGGGAGTCCAGCAACATAGCCATTATGCCAACTGTTGGTCTCTTGGTTTCTCTTCACAGACACCCTATGACAAAAAACTTAAAAAAAAACAACAACAACAACTTTGGGCTATAGAGATCATTATCTTGTTTTTGAAATGTGGTAGGATCTGGTGAAGGCCATAATTGCTAGGATTACTTCCATAACTATTTTTAAGCTGAACTGCAAGCAGTTCCCGTGTGAGCAAGCTAAATGCAAACAATCTCAAATGAGTGATTTCTAATGAAAGCTTGACAAGGGTGGCTCCATCATGTGGGCCTACCATTGTAAGGTGTTGTGTGTGGCCTATCTTCAATCTCATTACTATTAAATTCTGAGAGTTCTTTACCCATTGTAAGCATGTGTTTTTTACCATACAAGTACTTTACAAATATTTTCTATGAATATGTCACTTATCTTCTCACTCTTTAACAGCAGGTTTCAAAAAACAGAAGCTCTTAATTTTGATGAAATTGAATTTATCCATTTTTTTCCTATAATGTATTAAACCTTTTGTATCACATCTTAAAAATTTTGTCTCATCCAAGATTTTGAGAAATTTCTACTGTCTTTTCTTCTAGATATTTTATACTTCAAGGTTTTATATATCGGTCTATGATCATTTAGAGTTAATTTCGTGTGTGCTACGAGGTACAGGATGAATTTTCTTTTTAAAACATGGATGTATTTCTTTGTTCCATGTATTTAAGAATCCTTTCTCTACTGAATTTATTTGTGCTTTTTTTAAAAAAATCAATTGACCACATATATGTTGATTTACTAGTGAGCTTTATTCTATCCCTTCACTCTACTAGAGTAACTTTGCACTAATAATATATCGACTAAGTGTATTACAGCTTAAAATAAGTCTTAAAATAGTATAAGTGTTCAACTATAGTTTTACCTATTCAAAATCATTTTTGTTTGTCTATTAAGACCCACTTGTTGGGAACCAGCAGTTAGCGTAATGGCTATGTCACTGGACTCCCATATAGTCAACCACGGTTCGCGTCCCGGACCCAGTGGCTTAAAACTCACGCCGGGCGCATGTGCATGCATGCCCAAGATCCCGAGAGGAGAATGGAGGAGAAGGGATTGCGGTGTGACCATTCCCCCTGGGGGGGTGATTTCTCGCTTTCTGTCTCTATGTCTCTCTCTGTCTGTCTGGCGAGCGCACGCGCCCTATAGCGAAAACCTCTCCAAAAAAAAAAATAAAAAATAAGACCCACTTGTTTATTTATTTGAAATCAAATCAGTTTGAGATTACACTGAATGTATCAATTAACTTGTGAATAAGCCGCATTTGAACAATATTGATATGCCCCAATCCCTATGTATATATACATACATACCTATATATAATATAAATTTACTTATATATATAAAAGTTTATTTAGACCTACTTTAATTTATTTCAAGTACATTTTTGAGTCTTCAGTGTACAGATTCTGCAGATTTTGTTATAATTCCTGTAAGAATTTTACATTTTCAGTGCTATATATTTTAAACAGGTGTTTTCTTTCCTTTTTTTTTTTTTTGAGAGGTTTTCACTGTAGGGCGCATGCGCTCGCCAGACAGAGAGAGACATAGAGACAGAAAGCGAGAAATCACCCCCCGGGGGAATGGACATGCCACAATCCCTTCTCCTCCATTCTCCTCTCGGGATCTTGGGCACGCATGCACACGCGCCCAGCGTGAGTTTTAAGCCACCGGGTCCAGGACATGAACCGCAGTCGACTACGTGGGAGTCCAGCGACATAGCCATTACGCTAACTGCTGGTTCCCTTGAATTTTACTTTTAAGTTGTCAATCAGTTTAGGTTATTTCTCCAGCCTCAGGTATTTTCCCCGTTGGCACGAATTGACCAATACTCATGTATACACTCAAGAAAAACCACCTGCATTATCTCTGCAGCTGTCCCTTGGGACAGCTCACTGATCTCTGGCATTCTGTCTTGTGAACTCCAGCCGACTTGCCATCCTCAGACCCTCAGTCTGTCTCAAGTTCCCCAGCACCTCCCTGAATCCCTAGTCTTGTGTTACATCTAGAAATCATCAATGTGTAGTAAGCTGGTCACCATAGAACTCACCTTTTTTGGTCCTTTCTTTCTCAGGGGCCATAGTCCTTTAATGCTAATGCTCATCATTTTGAAAACAATTCTTAAATATATTTTGTCTGACTTTTTAGCTGTTTTAGGGACCCATGTAAATGAGGTTCTCATAATTCCTTCTTGAACAGAAATGAAAATGTGCTCTACTTATATGTTCTTTAATTGTATTATCAAATCACTTATAAGAATTTTCTTGAGGGAACCAGCAGTTAGCGCAATGGCTATGTCGCTGGACTCCCACGTAGTCGACCGCGGTTCGCGTCCCAGACCCGGTGGTTTAAAACTCACACCGGCCGCGTGTGCGTGCGTGCCCAAGATCCCGAGAGGAGAATGGAGGAGAAGGGATTGCAGTGTGGCCATTCCCCCCGGGGGGTGATTTCTCACTTTCTGTCTCTATGTTGCTCTCTGTCTGTCTGGCGAGCGCACGCGCCCTATAGTGAAAACCTCTCCAAAAAAAAAAATAATAATTTTCTTGAAAACTCACTAACTACTGTAGTTGATTCATAGATATGAGGAAAATGAGGGAAATTGATTAAAAAATGAAATTTTTCATAATGCAAAATGAGCAAAATATAATTCTCTATCATACTATATCCATTTTTATATACATATTATATATACATTATATATATATATATATATACACACACACATATATCAAAGTGTTAAAAGAATCAGTTTAAAAATAAATTATCTCAAATATATCTCAAAGTAAAATACACAAGGCAAATTATATAATTTTAAGCAATTATCTTGCAAACATAATTAGCTGGTGGACATTCCAATTTTAGTTCATATTCATCTCAAAGTTAAGATTTTTTTATTAATAGTCATTTTTCACTGAATTATAAAAATTTAATTTAGTTTCTAAAAAAAAAAAAAATTGGTAGTACTTTGCAGGCTTTATAGCCAGGTACACATTTTTTATTTTTAATTTCATTCTGATTCTAAGCTATTTACCTCTGTAATTTATCCATTACCATACATTAGTTACCATGGATACACTAATGTCATTTGTATTTGCTATGCTTATTCACAAACAAGCAAAATGTAGCTTAGAAAACTTTAGACATTCTGTAGTGGTTATTGAACCCACATATGTGGTGTGAAATCTATAAATCTATGAACTATTCATGTTAAAATTTCATAAACATCATGATCTAGAAACTTTTGGGTTTAAAAATTTTCTTACTTTCTAGAGCATAACTGCTCTTCGGTTTCAGTGTATTTTCCTGTTAATGCCCCATTGCCATTGTCTCCTCACTTATTTCAGTGTCCAGTAAGAGAGGAATGAGCGGTGGTCCAGAAAATCATCCTGGAAAAGTGTCGTCTAGCAGTGCACGGGACATCTGCGTGAAAACTGTATCGGTCACACTGAGCAGCTTTTCACTTTGTGAAACAAATGTCAGGTTGCTTTCCTAGTGTAAGTATCAAGAATCTGCAACTGTGACAAGACCGTGATAGGCTGATCTCTGGAGTTAGGACTCGTCTCATACAGCAATGTCGGCTCTTTTTCCTCCCAGCATACTGGTTTGTCCTGTGTACTGGTTTCCTGGGTCTTATCACTTCAGGCTTGGTCCCTCCTTGGCTTTATGACTATACGGTGTCTGGTTGCAGTTTGATTACTCTCGGTCATGTCATCTTTTCATATAAGTTGGCTTTTCATACCTTGGTCTAAAATGAAATGCATTCCCCAAATGTAAGGCTCTGTGCCCTGTCTTCATTTGCAGTACAACTTTCTCCCTTAATCAATGCTGTCATCTTGGAACTGATTGTGTCTCCACTTCATTCAGTCTGCTCGCGCTGTGACGGTGGCTCACTCTATCCCAGCCTGGGAGTGTTAGTTGTTATTCTTTCACTGACCCACTCCAGACAGCAAGGCCTTTTCTCACTGTTCATTAGTTCATCTGCATATTTTCACTGTTGACGAGAGTCAGTGAACATACAGCTCTATTGTAGTTCCAGTAATTCTTGAGGACTGGTATACACGTGGGTTTACCAGTTGAATCTGATACATCTAATGATTTATGCAGTTATTATTATTCCTCATACTAATTTGCTGAGAAGATAAGACATTCTTTTAGACTGTGGTAACCAACATCATTTTCTAATGGGCCTAACAGTTTTTCTTTTTCTTTTTTTTAAGAGAGATTTTTGCTGTAAGTCAAGTGCACTCACCACAGATACAGAGACATAGACAGAGACAGAGAGAGAGAGAAGCAAGAAATCATCCCCTAGTGGGGATGGCCATGCTGCAATTACTTCTCCTCCATTCTCCTCTCAGAATTTTGGACACACAAGCACATACACCTGGTGTGAGTTTCCAGCCACCAGGTCTGTAACTCAAACTGTGATCAACGGTGTGGAAGTCCACCACCACCACCTTCTGGTTCCAGTCCTAAAAGTTTTTAGTTTTTCTCTTGTAATTTTGTGCATGTATGTTTAATCTTACAGCTTATATAAGTAGATTTAACAGGATACATTAAGCTAGCTCCATGGCACAGTGATAATGTACCGCTCAAGACATGTTGGATTCATATTGGAAGATGACAGGTTCAGTTCCCTAGTAGGCATGAAAACCACGAAAACCAGGCAGGGGTGCCCATGACAGTGGCTGGCTGAAGGCTGAGAGGATTGTGGGATGGGGCCCTACTGAGAGTTCTCACTCACTCTCTCTCCCTCTTTCTCTACTTTTGTCCTTCATTCTCATAAAAGAAATATTCATTAAAAAGCAAGATATATTGTTTGTGATAACTATTATATTTAAAATTATCTTCTCTATATTTTAGAAGACAAAAGTTTTAAATATTCTTCAATATCTTAGGTTCTTCTAGTCTTAATCTTCCTCTGTGATGATCTTAGAGTCTTAGACAATCAAAGAAAAATTTATCCAATCTTCTTCCAAGTCCCCAAAACCCATAACAGATAGATACCTAAACAATTACTTCTGGTCTCTGTCCTCACGTCATCCTAGAAACTGTCGAAGCTGAGAGGGTAGTTACAGCATCCTGTAAATCAGCAGCACGATCACCCCAGTGGCAGATCAGGAGCCAAAAGCATGGGGCGAGGAAAGAGGATATCTAGAAATGGCCTTCAAGCCAAACACCCCAGGAGGGGCTGAGAGGAGCGGGATGGGCAGATCACGTCAGGCATGAAGAAGCAAGAGAAGTAAAGGGGAGCTCACGGAGGTCTCCATCAGCTTTTGATTTCACAGCCCCTTATTTTATGGCGCCACGGGGATACACAAGCTCGTTCAGTGTCAGGCCTTGGCTACATAAGAATATTATGCTCCTGTTAAAATAAATGATTATTTTCATATGAGCTGAAATTTCTGAGCAGCAACTTTTTCTTTATGAGAGTAAAAATAATTCTTTTTAGAGAGAGACTTTTGCGATAGGGCATGTGCACTCACTGGAGAGACAGAGACAGAGAGCGAGAAATCACCCTTTGGGGGATGGCCACGCCACAATCTCTTCTCTATTCTCCTCTCAGGATTTTGTGCACGCATGCATGCACACGAACCTGGCATTGAGTTTTAAGCTGCTGGGTCTGGGGCTCAAACGGCAGTCAACTATGTGGAAATCCAGTGATATAACCATTACTCCATCTGTTGGTCCCCAAAATAAAATACTTTAAAAAGAAATGTGTTGAGAAAAATGGAAGCTGATCAGTCAAGAGTCAAGAGAAAGAGGTAGACTGATGCTCCCCAGGGAAGCACTCCACGCCCACAGGAACCTAAGAGAACCATTTCCTGCTGGAGGTCTGATGCCTAGAGACCAGCTGAGGTTCCAGAGAGACCAGGCCCCTCTCCACTGAGCTATAGCCTGAAATGCAAATGCCAGTTAGCAACCAAGACTCCACTTGTCTCAATGTTGAAATCTCAGCAATCGATGTCTTTGCTTGTTTCAAATCAATTGCCTAAGCGCTGTGGGCATTTTAGAAATTTCTTTTACCAGAATACACTTGCAAAGGAAAATGAGTCGTCATTTCAAATAAGTCTTCAGACATCCAAGTCGTTTGTTTGGACCATTAGATTTTCATGCAGTTGTTCATATCCTGATGCTAAAAAAATTGCTATAAATAAAAGCAAATAAAAGGTCTTTGAAAACAAAATTTCGAAACTTGTATTGCTAACAATGATATCTTTTACTTATTTTTTTTTTCAAAGAGTTTTTTTTGCTATAGGGCACATGTGCTCACTGGAGAGACAGAGAAAGACTGAGAGACAGAAAGGGAGAAATCCCCCCTGGGGGAATGGCCAAGCCACAGTCCCTTCTCCATTCTCCTCTTGGGATTTAGGGTATGCATGCACACATGCCCAGTGTGAGTTTCAAGGCACCGTGGTCTAGGACTTGAACCATGTCGGCCATGATTACGTCCAGCGATGGAACCATCTTTTGGTCCCTTGAAAAGCATTTTCAACCTTTATGATCTCTATATCGTACACAGATGTATATATTACTGTGTGCGTTGTGTGCTTGTATTTCATCGTGATCTCTATATCGTACACAGATGTATATATTACTGTGTGCGTTGTGTGCTTGTATTTCATCGTGATCTCTATATCGTACACAGATGTATATATTACTGTGTGCGTTGTGTGCTTGTATTTCATCGTGATCTCTATATCGTACACAGATGTATATATTACTGTGTGCGTTGTGTGCTTGTATTTCATCGTGATCTCTATATCGTACACAGATGTATATATTACTGTGTGCGTTGTGTGCTTGTATTTCATCGTGATCTCTATATCGTACACAGATGTATATATTACTGTGTGCGTTGTGTGCTTGTATTTCATCGTGATCTCTATATCGTACACAGATGTATATATTACTGTGTGCGTTGTGTGCTTGTATTTCATCGTGATCTCTATATCGTACACAGATGTATATATTACTGTGTGCGTTGTGTGCTTGTATTTCATCGTGATCTCTATATCGTACACAGATGTATATATTACTGTGTGCGTTGTGTGCTTGTATTTCATCGTGATCTCTATATCGTACACAGATGTATATATTACTGTGTGCGTTGTGTGCTTGTATTTCAAACAGAACTTGCTTGTGGACAGTATTCTGTGGTATCTATTTATTCATTTTTATCTATTTCTGTCCTCTTTCTATAAGGACGTAAAACAGCTTATGAGAAGAAATACAAAGTAGACCGAAATGATTAAGTTAAAGAAATGGCAACGAGCCAGCTGATGACACCGTGGGTCAGGCAGCTGGATCCCATGTAGCAAACTACACTGCTTGCATCCTGGACCCAGGGCTTGAAAAAAGTGCTGGGCATGTGTGCATGGGTGCTCAAAATGCAGAAAGGAGAGTGGGAGAGATGGGACTGAGGTGTAGTCAATCCCCGGGGGTGCTTTCTCACTCTCTCTGAGGAGTGTATATGCCCTGTAGCAAATTTTAAAAGCAAACAAATAAATCAAGCAAAAGGCAAATAGAGATGGAACCCACAGATTAGAGAAGCGGATGGTACAAGGCAATGGGAATGTGACTTCAAAGTAAATAACCGAGGAGCACTGTGACCTGAACGACCATGAAATTCGGACGTTAGCTGTTTCTGAGGTTCCAAACGGAACAGCTGAAAGGGAACATATTCTGTTTCAACACCTCCATCTTTCAAAAGATAAGTGTGTGCCATTTGCTGGGGTGATGGGACACTTTGCTTTTGTTATTTTGGTGTTAAGAACAGAAGTCTAACTGCTTTTGCCTGTTTCCAAAACTCCCTCCAGAGGGCCTGGCATGAGTCAGGCCCTCAGGCATTAACAGACCGTTTTGGCCCACTTGATTACAAAAGTCTTCCTAAATCCTGTCCTTGGCGTAGTAACCCAGTGATGGGTGAGTCGTGCCCACAATCGTTAACATCATTTTGACTCAGCAATAACAGGACTCTTCCAACAGCCTGTCCTTGGGACAGTGTGCTGTGACGTGTACAAGCTCCTGCCCCCACGTGTCCCACCTTTTCAGGACAGAGCCATGGAAAGCTCACTGCCAAATTCTAAACTTTGACTCTCACCCTCAAAATCAAATAAAAGGAACCCCTGTACCTGATCACCCCTGGAGAGGGGCATGTTTTGCTCCTCTCCGAGCTGAGGTCACTCAAATTTGTGTTTAAAAATAAACCACACTGATGAATTATTTTTGCACAGTTGGTTATTTCTATGGACAGTGTGAAAAAAATATCTTCCATGAAGCATTTTTTTAAGAGAGAATTTTGAGCATCTAATCTATAGACATATAGACCAGGTTGTCTAAAAGGCAATGTTTCAAGAATTATTGTAGCTAGTTTTACCTGTTATGATATTCTGGTTTAGAGATATTAAGCACTTCAAGATAGCAGAAAAAAATTAGCAATTAATGTTTTTATATTACTATATAGTTTAAAAATCACTTCCACACGAAATGGCTTTTTAAACTTAATTTTCTTGAAAAGTAGTATCACTACTGTCCTTTAGTGTTTGAATCTTCTAAACCTAGAGCTACTGGCCAGTCTACCTAAGTAGGTGAGGCAGAGGTTTAGGACTCAAAATCAGATGCCAGCGTTCCAAATTTCACAATCTTTCATTTACTTCCCCTGAATATGAGGCAATAAGCTGAACTTTTATTTGTAATGTGTAATTTTTATCTGTAGTTTACATTGAGAAGTTTTACTTCTGAATACTAACCAGAAGTAAATATATTTTAACATTTTGGAAATTCCAATAGCGCATAAATTTTACCCGAGAAAGTCTCTTCAGTAAGAAAAGTAAGTTGAGTATCTCTGATCTAATTTTGATTTGCCTCCCTTTTTCCTCCATTAAAGCTGTATCAGAGGATTTCCCAGTGTAGTCAGCAAATTGCTGATACATATAGACTTTTCTGGGTTTTTAGAATTATTTTGTTTAAATTAACTTATTATTATTATTATTATTGTTTTCTGGTTTGATCAGGAGACAGAGAACGAGAGGGAAGGAAAGTGAGAAAGCAAGTTACCAGGTCCAGGACTTGAACCGTGGTCAACCATGTGGGCGCCCAGCTCCTTTAACCACCACGCCACCTACCCGCCCCAATATACACTTACCTTACATTTTTCTTTCTTTCTTTCTTCCTTTTTCTCATTAGAAAAATGCAGCATGTCAGGGTTTTTCTCGTGTTTGTTCTTTTATCTCCTATTTTAATTTGTACCATCCATGGCATGTTCCCAGCAAACTGTCTTCTTCGTGGCGGGAAGGACTTACCTTCAGTGGCTGGCGGGCTCTTCAGGCAGCTCCACTTCCGGGTCCCCTCTACTCACTTCCAGCCTGGAGACCCTGAAGTAGCAGTTCGCTTAGGTTTCGCGCTGCAGGGGCAGCTGTGTTACAAAACTGACTCTCAGGAGAAAAGAGTCCGTTTTCCAGCAGCAAGCTGGAATCCAGGGTGAGCTCCAGGCTGTTTGGGAAGTTCACCAGAGAGTCTAGAGCGTCTGGAGATGTCCATAGTTAACACGGTTAGAGAAACACCGCTTGGACACAAAGTCTGCCACTGCCCAGAAAGATTTAACCAGGAATAGAGGGTCCTGCGAAGCCGCCTTGTCTCAGTTTTTAGTTTATGTACTCAGTTGACAGGCATTGAGGGTACAAAAAGGAACAACACAACTCCTTATCCAAAGTAACCTTAATAACATTTAAAACTAAGAGTCTCGTGTTTCCTATGTGAGTATATGTATGCACAAACATATGCACATGCATGAAGTAGTGTGACTATGTACATGTGTAGTTACATATGGACAAAGATATGTTTTAAAACAGAGATTGTATCGCTGTTCCATACAGAGATGTCAACAGACCTGGGGATGACTCACTGAAGACAATGTGTTTCACTTACAGACCCCAAAAAGGAGGAGAGGGCCACACCGGGCCATACGGGGCCTCCAAGGAGGCACCAGAGGAAGAGGCAGGGTGGCAGAGGAAGGATGGGGGCAGTGGGGCAGGGCCAGCCGGGTTAAGATCCAGTGTGGGTCATTTCAATCATTTTAGCAGGCTGTGAGTGTGGCTGTCCTGAGTTGTCTACGCTAGCCCTGGAGTAATGGGGGCAGGGGATGGTGGCCTGCAGTGTGAGAGCCCAGGAACAGACACGTGGGCCCTGGATTCCTGGATTCATGGGTTTATGTAAAAAGGGGCTCACAGGTGAGTCTAACAATTGCTAGCCCAGGAAGGGCCCGTCTCTACAGTTAGCAGGACTCTAAGAGGTCAAAGAGGAAGAGATAGGATATGGGAAGGCCTAACACAATATGGTTCTGGGGCCAGAAGGTAACACAGAGGTCAGGACACAACACTGCAGGATTCACCGACACAGGAAGGTACCAGGTTCTCATCTGGAAGCCTCCCTGAGGACAAAGTGCACATGTGTCTTTGACCAGGACTGGGTGAGGCTGGGAGTAAATTGCACTGTGCAGAACCTATTGTGGGTGTCCTCTCTCTGTCTCTTTATTTAAAAAAAAAAAAATATTTACTTCCACTTGCTATTATTATTATTATTATTATTTAAATTTGTCCAGAAAAATGATGATTAAAAATGAAAGTGACCTCTCTCTGTCTCTTTATTTAAAAAAAAAAAAAATATTTACTTCCACTTGCTATTATTATTATTATTATTATTTAAATTTGACCAGACAGAGACAGAGAGAGAGAGAAAGGGAAAGTGAGAAAGCAATTCACCAAGTCCAGGACTTGAACCATGGTCATCTGGGACTCAGACTACAGTTGGTCATGTGGGAATCTAGTGCCTCTAACTACCACGTCACCTGCAGGTCCCTCTCTCTGTCTCTTTTACTCGTGGAAGTAACGAACTAAAAAAAAATTTTTTTAACTAGAAAAATTTAAAACTGTTTCTTTCATTACATATAATAAAATGTTTTGAAATTATGCTTATAAAGCATTTCCATGAACAGCTTCTTGCTTGATCAATAGAAATTCCTGCAATGAAGACAGAGACACATTATCTTCATTTTACAGAAAAAGACAAGGAAGTTGTGTTTTCTTTAAAATGTAATTCCCCTTGTGCAGCCATAAATTTCAAATGGGCTAAACATTTCACTGCTGAAATGAGATAACAGCATAAGCAGGATGAAAGCGCAAGGTTTCACAGAATATAGGGTTGAAAGATGTATAGGTCGCCAGGGCTTTCGTTACTGTGGATGGGGAACAACCTGCCCACCACCCACCTGGTGCTCTGGGGAGCTGGCAGGCGTGACCGCAGTTTCTGTGAGCAGAAGCTGGGGTGGCCAAGCGGTTCTGACTGTGGTCCCCAGGGTCACCTCCGGCTACCTGCTGCAGCTCAGAGCAGGAAGCATGAGGGAAGGAGGACCCTCTGCGTGTCCTTCCAACTAGTCTACAGCAGCAGATTCAAAAACCACGGGGCACATAACTGGGGCACAGGCTGGAGAAACGGCATCGGCTGCGAGCCTATTAGAGGCCCACACATGCAAAGAGCTCTTAAAACCAGTAAGAAAAATAAGTCAAAAGAAGAGCTTCTGGAAAGCTCTTCAGAGAAAAAGAAATTCACATTTTGACTAAATCTATGGGGAAAATAAAATTCAGTCATACCAATAATTAGGGAAATACCCATTAAAATGTGAGATTATACACTTGAGTATCGCATAGGTAAAAACTGAGAAGAACTGCAGCGCTAGAGAAGACGAGGGTCTTCCGAAACACGGCCACTGGCAATGCACGCTGGTATAGCTCTTCGAGAAACCAGGGGACAGTAAGTATAACAAGTTTAATCAACGTCCACGCACTCTGAGTAGAAATTCTCCTTCTAGGCTCTAGAACAAAAAGATGTAAAATATACATGCACACTTAGCCACAAATGTATTAATTGTAGAATTACTTCTATTGGTAAAGAAATGAAAACATTTAGAATATCAACTATGAGAGGAACTTTGGTATATCCTTCTGTGGATGGAAGAACAACACGCCTCCCCCTATACGCACACCTCTCACCTCACAGGGACAAAGCAGTACACGGGAGGGTGTTCTTCCATCAGAAGGATATTCCTCCAAGTCAGAGGATATGGGAAGGAAGGGGCCATGACTCAGCTTAAGGAAGACACCACTGACAGCTGACCTGCTTTCCAAAGTAAAAGGGAGTAATTCAGTTTTCGTTCAGGAGAGGAAAGGAGTGGCAATGTGGAGGCACGTGCGAAAAAAGAAGGAAAAGGGAGAGAAGGGTGAGATAAGTTGAGAAACAAAGGATGAGACAGGAGCCTTTAAAAAGATCCCTCAACCAAGACACGCATTGAGTGATGTCAGTGTCAGGTTATTTGCATCACAGCAAAGTCAGCCTCTCTGTCTCCCCACACCCTCAGTCAATCACTCACGCAAATGTCTTCTGTGATATTTTTTTAAATAAGAAAAATACCTGAAATTCTTTATCTGAGTCAGTATGGTACCGACAAGGATATCTTACGTGAGACAGTAAGAAGATTCTAAGAAGGAGCTAATTTAATGGAAGCCTGAACAGAGCGCCAGGATTGACGGAGAGAAAATAACATCCCTGGTAATTTACAGAAATCCTGGTGAGGGCATTGAACTTTCTACAATCTATTATGTGGGGATTTTGAGCCAATCTTATCTACAGCTTAGGAAGCAGAGGGACCCCAATTGCTATTTCAATTGTCCAAATCATAGAATTCTATGCCGCCCTTATAAATTAAGTTTTAGAAAAATGTGTAATGGTAGATAAGATTGCCCAAGCTTATATTGTTTAGTGAACAAGCAAGTGTAGGATTGTATAGCTAGCATTAGAATTTAATCACATACACGGTCTTATACAAAGGAAGGAAGACTTACAGAACGTAAAGTGCTAACAGTGCTGTCTTTGGGTGGTGGTGTTAAAAGGGGCTTTTATCTTCTGTTCCTTGCTGCTGCTTTCAATGCGAAGCAGTGCTTTCCTTCCAAGGAAGTCGGATGTGCGAGCTCTGGGTAAGGTGGGCTGTGTGCTTTTGGACCTTAGGTCAGACTACCAGGAAGCGGAGCCCAACTCCAGGATCCTCGTTTGAGTGATTCCCAGCTTTCAGCAGGGCGAGTGGGAGGGAAACAGGGTCAGGTAAGGAAGAAGCAAGTCCCAGATGTCTAGGTGTCACAGGATTGCGACAGCATCCTCATGTGCCCTTTAAAAATAATCCCTACGTGACAGTTAAAGGCCAAAGGTAAGAGCGCTTCGCAAATTGAATTCACACTGGTGTTTAGTTCAGTGTTTTGGACACTGTTGTGTGTGTGTGTGTGTGTGTGTGTGTGTGTATGTAAGTTTGAAGACCTCACGGGTGCTCTGTGGGCTGGGGACTCCTCAGGACCCACGTCGGTTTCTGTCAGATCTAACACTGTGAGGGCCGTCGGGGCCACTCTGATGTTACGCTTCAGAAAGCAGATGGACATCTTCCCCAGAGGAACTTACATGCCATGAGAGCCCACTTTCATTTGGAGACAAGTGTTTTTCTCAAGCCTGCTTCTCAGCGCTCCATTTGGCCAAGGTTGTTTGCACACACCTAGGCTTACCTGTCAGAACACAGGGCACTTCATAGTCCCACTCACTCGGCCCGAGACCTGAGCGTCAGCTGGGAGCTTCTCTTCCTTGCACAAGGAACCCATGGCCAAATTCTGTGGCTCTGTCCCAGGTACTTCTCACTTCCTCACTGTCGCCTGGCTCCAACTGCCCTCATCTGTGACATGGGCTGTCGAATTAGCCCCCAAACTAGAATCCCCACTACTCTTACCCTCATGGTGGTGTTTTTTCAGAGGAGCTAGACTGATCCTTTTAAAACACAAGTTAGGTTTTGTTTCTCCTTTGCTCAAACCCCTCCAAGGCTTTAAAATTCCATGAAAGTATCCATCCCTTCTATCTCCTAGTTCTTTACCTCCGCTCATCTCCTGTCTGCATGTAAATAGGCTCAACTGCGTCTCAGGAAACCATGTCCCAGTCTTAGCCCCCATTCCTGGGTTGTCATTCCCTGTCATGTTTAGTCTTTATAAACTGAACTCTGCATACCTCCTGCCTCATTTTTTATTTACTCCTCAAGTCAGTGAAATATGATTTTTGTTTCCCCCATCTTAATAAACCATAGTTTCTGAGGCCACTGATAATCTTCTGTGTCATAAAATCCAAAAGATGCTTTTCTGTCATTTTATGTGACACTTGGTTGTCCCTGAGCCCAGTGAGCCTCCTTTCTCTTTGAAATCTCGCTGCCCTTGTTCTTGGGAACGGCACCATTTTCTGGTTCCCATGTGAGGATAAAGTGAGAAGGAGGTTGTCTGTAAGCCAAGAAAAGAACCGTCACCAGGAACCAAGTTTTCCAGCACCTTGACCTTGGCCTTCTAGCCTGCATAACTATGATATAAAAAGCAAAAACAATTCAGTGGTTCAAGCCACCCAGTCTGTGATATTTTGTATATAGACGAATACAAAGACGTAAACTCACTGAGCAAAGTAAGCTCTAATGCAACGATGACCTTTGCTATATAATTGTCATGCACCAGGTGATATCTTTGAATTTCCTTACTCATGCTCTTGGTGGGCTTTTGAGGACTCCTGGGGTAAAAGGGTTAAGTGATGCTTAACCAGCATGTAAACTTAGTTCTCCCTATCTCCCCGAGACTTATTAGCACACTGAGTATCAATTCACTAGGAATGAATAATACCTTCAATGACATCAGCTTCCGCCAACATGTAAGAGGTTACTATGGTAATGGAGAAAGTTTTTCAGAGCACAAAACAAGGACCACGCTTGATATATTAGTCAGCCGGGAGAGCAGTCACATGTAAGCGCCGGCATTCATCCAGTGAATGGTCATTATACAGCACGCATGTTAGCAATTCCGCTGCGTTCTTCTGAACATCGAAACTTTGGCAGTTGTATTGAGGATCTTGGCAGATTTACAAAAGTGCTAGAACTAATTTTCAGAACCTACTACTTTTGGTTTTTTCATCCTTTATTTCTTGGAGCCTATATTTTCAACAGGTTCACAGGATGTGTCTAACCTAAACACCACAGTGAACAATCTCTAGTAGGGTTCAACTTCACTGTTCACTGCAAAATCAGCAGATTTTGCTTTCTACTCATTTGGAAATTATTGTTTCATTGTTCTTAATCATATTTGGCCTTTTCCAACACAACTTTTCATCACACAGTCATTGTCTCTAAGTATTTCCTTAAAATTTAAATAGACATAATTAAAATTGTTTGGTTCCTACTGATTATTCTTAAGTTCCTCTTAATTGCCCTTTCTCCAAAAAGATTGTAAAACAAAAGAATGACAGACTATTAACAATATAGTGACAGATCTGGTTTGGCTTTCTTAGCCTGTTGTTGCAGTGCTAACAGAAATACCTGAGTACCTTATTCAGAAGTAGAGGTTTATTCAGCTGATGATTTGGAGGGCTGAGGTCCAGTAGTCAGATTCCAGTAAGGCTACAACATGGTAGACCACAAGCTCCTGAACAGAATGGCTGTCCACATGTTCCTGTCTGTTCCAGTCTCTTTTCTCTTCTTATAAACTCACCAGAACTCAATCAATAGAGGCCCCTTCCTAATGATTTCATGACAGTCAAAGCCCCATCAGGACACCATGAAGGTGTTAAGTTTTCACTCAGCACCTTTACAATACAATCAAGTCCCAACACACAAACTTCTGGAAGATGTCCAAACTATACCAAGTTTCATATGGCAAGATGTAGACTTACTTCAACACATAGACGAGGATTAACTTCCTATAAATAGATTGCCTGAAAAGAGAAGTCATCAGTAGGAACCAGAACCAAATCGGGATCTCTAACACAAAGTATACCCTAATAACATCTGTTCCTTTCTTAGAAATGTTATACTGACTGTACAAACCAGAACCATAGACTGTCCTTGATTTTTTTTTACATTTAATCATTGTACATCTTTACAACTTGCTATATTTTTTCCAGCATGCATGCAGTTCATGTCAATAAAGTCAAAGATATTACCATATGCATCAACATCAATAGATAGTCTCCATTCTTGTGTCTGTTAAATATTTTGTTTTTCCTGAGGCCCTCCCTCTTCCCCAATACCCATCACCTCCTGTACAGTCCCTAGTATCTACAGTTGCCCTCCATGCTATTAGACCTTCCACTATTACAGTTTCTCCCATAGATGGCAGATATTTGGTATATGTTAAGCAGAGACATACAATGTCTGTCGTTCATAGACAGGTTTGCTTTACTTAGAATTAAATCTTCTACATTCATCTACTTCATATCAAATGAGAAGGTCTCATTGATTTTTATGGCTAAGTATTCCATAGTGTATATGTGCCCCATTTTTTTTCAATAGACTCATCTATTCTTGGGAATTTGGGTTGATTCCATGTCTTAGCAATTGTGAAAAATGATAGAGTTAACATGGATGTGCAAGTGTCTTTTTGACTGTTTTTCCATCTTTGGGTAAATATCTAGGAGTGGTATTACTGGGTCATATGGTAGTTCTATTTGTAGGTTTTTGAGGAACCTCCTTATTATTCTCCACAGTGGCTGGACCAATTTCCATTCCCATCAATGGCGTAGGAGGGGTCTCTTTTCCCCACAGCCTCACCAGCTCTTGCCATTCTTTATTTTTAATTCATCACAGCCATTCGGGCTGGGTTTGCTGGTATCTCACTGCAGCTGGACCTCGTATGGTTGACTGCATCATTCAAATTTTGGACACAGTGGCTTAAAAAACACACCAGGCACATGTGGGTGTGCCCCTAAAATCCCAAAAGAAGAATGGAGGAGAAGAAGTGGCCATCCCACTTCCCCTACTCTGTCTCTCCAGTGTGCCTATAGGAAACCAAAAAAAAAAAAAAAAAAGGTTTGTTGATTGTAGTCAGGCAATTTCTAGCCAGGCATTTAATAGTCTGAAATTATTCCCATGAATGAAACTACAATCACAGTTTGGATAGAAATTTCTGGCCCTGTGGCATCTGCAGCTGGTGAAAGCTGGGCTTGCAGGCTCCAAAACACATCTTGGTCTGTAGCAGAAGGGCCAGATGTTGGCAAAGTCAAGGCTATTGACAACAATACTCATCAGAGCTGACTGGTGGTCTCAGGCAGGCACAGCTCGGAAGTAGAACTGTATCTTCTGGGCGATCTGATTGCTCTGAAGGCTCCAGCGTTGAGCAGAAGTCACTTGATCCTGATTCTACCTCACTGTTTTAGACTCGGGGCTATTGGAACCTGGAGCAAGGAAGACCCGTCTGCTTCCCCACCAGATTCTAATGATGAGATGAGCAAAATGGATTGAGAAAAACCACACAAAGAAATGTTTCTGGTCAGTCTTAGAATTGTCCCCATGGATACGAATATTGCTGACTTGAGAGGAGATCATGAGACCTGTTTTCCTTACAATTTTACCCACTTTGCAATGAACCATTTCAAACATTTTTGTGAAGCATGAGGAAAGACCACAGTCTTTAGATTTAATCACACACACACATAAAGTCTGTTTAATGCAAGAATTTATATGAATTCTTATCTGGACTTACTCAGTTTTTAATAGAACTGTAATGATTCCTCCTAAGCTAGCATCAGTCTCTTGCTGGGATAGTTAGACCCTTCTCCTCTCTGACATACCACCTCTTTTCTGCCATTGTATTCTAACAAAAATGCCTGGGACTTGGTGATTTATGAAGAAAATAGTTTATTTATAAAACTTGTGATTCTGGTGGCCAGAAAATCCAAAGCCATCACGAAAGGACAGGAGGCAGAATTTTCAGCAGAGCAGAACATGGTCAGTCTCCATGAGTTCCTCTTGTTCTTGTCTCATTCTCTCCCTTGTCAGCCCTCCAGAATTACCATAGGGCACCTTCTCTAACAATCCACAGGCCCCACCCTCAGACACCTAGGAAGGATTACGTTTTCTCTTAACACTTATAGTACAGTCAAGTCCCAAGGCATGAACCTTTGGGAAATAAATTGTTATCCAAACTGTAACACCCATATTCAAGTTACCTTTACTTTTACTGATAATTTAATTTTAATGGGGGAACAATTTAGAAATCCTTTGGTGGCCAGTCATTTTGATTTCATCTCTGGAATGAGAACCTCCATTAGTTCACAGTTGTGTACCAATGTCATTTGAGGGAGTGTGATTTGTTTTACTTGATGATAAGCGAATACGGTGGAGTAACAGTTAAAGAAATGCTCAATCATGTAGGTTAAAGACCTATCATATTGGGGCCAGCTGGTGGTGTAGTGATTAAGATGTTGGACTCCCACGTGGATGACTGCGGTTCAAGTCCCAGACCCATCAGTTTGAAACTCACACTGAGCACAGGTATGTGCATGCTCAAGATTCCAAGAAGAGAATGGAGGAGAAGGGATTGCAATGTGACCACTCCCCCCTGCTTTCTGTTTCTGTCTCTCTCTATTTCTTTCTCACTAATGCACACACAGGCTCTACAGCAAAACAAAACAAATCAAAACAAAACAAAACAAAGCTCACTCTCAAAAAAATGAAGACCTTTCACATTCTTTGGCTCAGAACACCCAAACTATAATCAGTTCGGTGTGGACATAAGCAGTGATGTCCTTGAGCAAGACAAACCCAAAGTCTGGTCTCAGTCCAAGGACTGACCATAACAATGGCCCAACTTGGCCATAGTCACTCCCACTTCCTGTCACCATCAAATAGGTTAATAAATATGAGACCAGCAGTTAGCGTAATGGCTGTGTCACTGGACTCCCACGTGGTTGACCGCGGTTCATGTCCCGGACCCGGTGGCTTAAAACCCACGCCAGGTGCGTGTGCGTGCGTGCCCAAGATCCCAAGAGGAGAATGGAGGAGAAGGGACTGTGGCATGACCATCCCCCCTGGGGGGTGATTTCTCGCTTTCTGTCTCTCTGTCTCTCTCTGTCTGTCTGGCGAGTGCACGCGCCCTATAGGGAAAACCTCTCACAAAATAAATAAATAAATAAATAAATAAATAGCACTGAGGATACTGAGGTGGAGAGTGCGTGCTGACACGAGGGCTTCCCGGGGGCTTTACCCTTATCACAAATTTACCTGATGGAGTGCGGAATTCTCTGGGCGAGGATGACCCAGGACTTGCAGGAACTGCCACCTTTAAACTCTTTCAGCTGAAGGCAGTGCGGCATATGGGACAGGGCAGACCACTGGCGTCCTGTTCACCGTTTGTGCGACTGGTCACGTCTGTGTTCTCTTTCTTACTGTGACTTCAGCGCTTTCGGTGTCAAAGAAAAAGGCCATGGTCATGACACTCCAGGAAATACTTTAAACTGCCATTCCATTAAAACTGAGAAATAACTTAAACTATTAGTCATAAAGCTGTCAGGATACTGTACAAAAAGCTGTGAGGTAGAGGAAAAGCATTGCAGGAAACTTCCTCCTTTCTCCGGGAGGAAAGGTTAGGTAGCTCGAGAGAGCCATGAAAGTCATGATGCCCTGAGGTGCTTCTAGCAGAAAATATCCGGGCTTAACAAGTATTTTTATTTTTATATTTTATTTCCGAAGGCTAGTTTGCTCACCAGAAATAGGGAGAGAGAGAATAAGAGAGAGAGGAGAGAGACAGAAAGCGCCTTCAAGGGGGCATGGTCACGAAGCAGCCCCTTCTCCATTTCTCCATCCTCTTGTGACTGTGGGCACACATACCTGGTGTGCTTTACTCCTTTTTCTTTCTCTTTCTCCTTTTTTAAATGTTCTGTAGGTGCGTGCACTCACCAGAGAGAGACAGAGAAAGTGACCATCCCAGGGAGGATGGCCATGCTGCAATCCCTTCTCCTCCATTCTCCTCTCAGGATCTTGGGTATGCCGGCGGAGGCACTTGGAGCATTATTGAAGTTGCTGGGTGGGATCCAGACACCTTAACCACCAAGCCACTGGTTGGCCCCCTGGGGTGTTTTTCAACACCTACGCTACCTTGTAGGCTTGTTAAGAGTCAACGGAGTGAAACAATATATGGCAATTTGAGAAATTCATATATGGAATCTCAGTTGAAATTAAGATTAAAAAAGTAAATACAATTATTATAAGCTTCACACTGGACTCCCACATGGCCAACCTCAGTCTGAGGCCCAGTCTGAGTGGCTTGCTTTCTCACTTTCATTCTCTCTCTCTCTCTGGTGAGCACACATGCCCTCTAGCACATTACAAAATAATAATGATAAATAAAATTAAATAAAGAATTCTTAAAAAAAAAAAAAAGAGAGAGTGAGTCAACTGAATTAGTACACAAAAAGCCCTCAGAGCACGCCTGGGGCCAGTAACACATGTAAACGAGCTCTGTGATTACTACGGGGCTCCTGCACAAAACGCAAGGATGCTCCATCTCTGTGAGTTCAGATCGAATCCCACTGTGTTCACCCACCACTGAAAACACTTCGGTTTGCACTAGGGTAGCTTCTCTGTTCTCAGCCCTTCCTCCCTGGAATACGCATTAAGTGGACAAGACCATTTAGTGTCCTCCTTGTGAACCTCGGAGGCTGCAGTCTCCACTGGTGAAAGGTCACATTCCTGAGCAGACGCAGGGCTCTCGCTGTTCCAAGGTGACAGCCTCGAAACCAGAAATGTGATGGGAACCCTGAGAGCAAATGCTAAAGGTCACAAAGAAGGCCCAGGCCATTTTCTCCTGGGTCATCTAGTCACCACCAAAGGTCAAGGGCAGCTTCCTAAAGAGTATGGTAGCATGGGGCGTAAGGACAATTGCTATGACAGCACCATGGCAACGGCGACCTTAGGTACCATCCCAGCTGTTTCTGCAAGGCACCCAAACTTATCCCAAACACCAACAGGCACTTTCGCTAGTTCTCATTTGTAATCAAAACTGACATAAAACAGTAATGTGCCCAGGATCACACAGCTCCAAACTGGGGAGTCAGATATAAGTGCACATTCTTTTGCTTTTTCTTTTCGAGGTTATTGCCATCGGGTGTGTGCGCCCTCCGGAGAGAGAGATCGTGAGAGAGGAAAGTGAGAAATCGCCACCCAGGAGAGGGTCACACCACAACCCTTTCTCCTGGGATTTTGGGCATTCATGCACACATGCCTGGTGTGATCTTCAAGCTGCCAGCTCCTGGTTTCAAACCACAGTCGGCCATGTAGGAGTCCAGTGCCTTAACCACTGCACAGTCTGCTGGTCCCTCAAGTGCGCGCTCGTAAACAACACTCCAAAAAGACTTCCAATAATGACTTCGAATCAAGAGACACA
>NW_006160165.1:3132103-3182374 GCF_000334495.1 Tupaia belangeri chinensis | reverse complement strand
ATCCATGAGATGGAAGCCCGCAGAGTCAGTGAATCTGGGCACACAGCCCCAGCCTTCTAAACAAGATGCAGGCTTTACTCAGAAGCAATCATCTCACTGTCATACTTTGGTATTAAAAATAATAAAATCACTATCAGAGAATTTTTGAGTATAACTTATGATCTGAAGTAAGAACAATCTTAACTGGGGCCAAGCAGGTGACATGGTGGTGAAGGTGGCTGGCTCCCACGGGGCCAACTGTGCAGTGTGAGTCCTGGACCCAGTGTCTTCAAAAACACACCAGGCACGTGTGTGTGTGTGCTCAACATCCTGCGAGGAGAATGGAAGAGAAAGGATACTGGCATGGTCATTAACCGGGTATCTTTCTGGCGAGTGCATGTGCCCTAGAGCAAATTTAAAATAAGAAAATAGAATACTCTGATTGAAGACTTCTACTTTCTTCATCGTCATCACTCTTAAAAGATGTTAATAAAAAGCATTATTATTATTATTAAAAGTAGTCTAAGAGAAACTATTCATTTCTGAATCATAGTCTTCTAGTACTCAATGAAAAATTTTACTTAGACCTAAATGCAAAGTCTTTGATTATTTTTGCTAAAAGAAAAAGGAATAAAGTTATACTGTCCAAATTATACACTTCAAAATCATTTTTCTTTTCTTGTTTTTCAAATTGATTTTCAGCAAAAGATGAAAATCCAACTAAACGTGATTATCTGAAGAGACTTTGAATATTGCCGGCTGCATAACATGATTACTCACTCGTCTGTCAAACAGCGGTGTGATGAGCATCCCCGAGGTAGACAAACTGCCTCTGTGATATTAGTTTTGAGGTAAAGAAGAGAAATAGAGAAAATGAGAGAAAAGAGAAGGAAGGAAGGGAAGGAAGAAGGGAAAATAAATTTTTTTATTAGTACGATAAAGGAAGAAAAGAGAGGGCGTTTGAAATGGATAGACTACCTTGGTGTAGGTTGGTTAGAAAAGACTACTTGTACATAAATGACACTGCCATGTATATTTCACATTTCTTCATAAGAAAGGTCAGTTTCATTTGGACAGCCTAGTTCTTGTTTGTTTGCTTGTTGTTTTTGCCAGAGGATTTTTGTGTTCACCAGAGACAGAGAAACAGAGAAGAAGACAGAAATCACTCCCCAATGGGACATGGTGACCAGGCAGTCAATCCCTTCTCCACTTCTCCACCGTTTCAGGATTTGGGGCACACCCAGCATGTTTCCAGCTTCCGGGGCCAGCATTTCAACCACACAGTCGGTCACAGGGGACCCAGCTCCCTCAACCACTAGCCCATGGGGCCGGCCAAACATCAATAAATTCTGTATAGGCTCCAAAACATGATCGAAACACAACTGAAAATAAGTCTTTTTTCTTTTTGACTCAGAATTGTTTATTACCAGGGATTTAAAAGAAACCCTGTCCACCCACTCAGATGCCAGAGAAGTGCTGATTAATTCACACCCTTTTGGCAACATGATGGACAGCAGCTTCAAGTCCTCATTAAGTACTTTTTGGTTTACTTTATTTCAATAAAATACTTAAATGCATTTTAAGAGTGAGCTTATTTATTTAATTTTGCAATTAGTTTTCATTTTTAAATTTGCTATAGGGGACATGTGCTTACCAGAGAAAAAAAGGGGAAGAGAGAGACTGAAGGTGAGAGACAAACCCCCAGGTCCAGAGCTCGAATAGTGGCTGGCCATGTGGGAGTCCAGCACTGGGGTGCCATGCTGCATTTCCAGTAACGACGAAGCGTGTGTGCTGAGGAATAAATCTGGAATGAAATATCTGATCATTTCTGGAGCTACAGAAGATCGAAAGATTTTATGCTCTGGAAAAAGAGAGTTGCACCAGTTGCTTCCAAACGTTGGTAGATGGTGAGCTGCTTGCTGGGCGTGTCCCACGTGGGCCCACTTACCTCCCATGTGGCTTGCTCGATAATGTTTATCATTTTCCCTCTACTGTTACAAAAGCAGTATGAAAAGAACATGAAAATTTTGAGGAAAATAAAGATGAAAACTATGAATAAATTAATCTCTACTGCCCAGAAATGACCATTATAAATATTTCAGCACATATTTTGTAAATGATTTTCTTGTAATATTGAAGATATACTCCACCTTGCACCTAGGAGATGTGACTTCTTTTCCATTTTAAAATGTAACACTTTCTACCTCTCTAAATATCCTCTAAAAAACAACTTTAAAAAATTTGCTAGACAGCATGCATACTTGCCAGAGAAGGGGTTGGGGAGTGAGAAAGCAACCCCCAGGGGAATTGGTCACACCGCAATCCTTCTCCTCCATTCTCCTTTCAGGGTTTTGGGCACATACTCAGTGCACCTGGCCTGGTTTTCAAGCCTCCCGGCCAGGACTGTTGGCCTTGTGTTATCCAGCTGCCTCATCCATTATGCCACCGGCTAGCCCCAAAACACAACTTTTAATAATTTAATAAGCATTTTTAAGAATTATTTTTTATTTAATTTTTAAATTTATTCATTCACTTATTTTAATTTGACCAGAGAGAGGCATACACACACACACACACACACACACACAGAAAGAGAGAGAAAGTGAGAAAGCAAGACACGAGGTCTGGAACTCAAATTGTGGTTGGCCCTCTGGGAGTGTCCAGCGCCTTAACCACCACGCCACCTGCTGGTCCTGATATAATACACATTTTTAAAATAAGAAATCTCACTGTAGAATATTCCATTTCATGAAAGCACTAAAACTTTAACCAATATTCTATTGTTTGACATTCTCGCTGTTTTCAAGTTTTGTAAATAGACATAGGGTCGACCTCTTTACTCATCAAGTTCTTTATGTGACTCTAGTGACCCACTTAGGGTAAATAAGTGATATTGAGTTCAAGCGCATCACATTTTAAAATGCATTTTACACATCTAGCCAGATCCTGATGGGCTGCAGCGTTCCCGGCTGCCCTCGGGTCTATTTCTCCAGGCCCTTCTCCGTGGATCTTCCTCTACCAGGGAAGTCAATGGTCCGGAAATGGAAGTCCAAACGACTCCCCACTCTTGGGGGTGAGTTTTTAATCACTCTGTGAGCAGACTTCAAGGCATTGTTAGCCAAACTCCGCAGGTTCAAAGTGTGCAGTTTCCTGCACGCAGACCCCATCCTCCTCCAGGTTTCCATCTCCAGAGAGCGTTGGTGGACGCACACTGCTCTGCACCCCCGGCTATTATCCACTCTCCAAAGCAGCACCTTGTGCTGTGCCTCCTGTCTGGCCGTGGTTTCCACGCAGCAAGGTCCTTGCGGGACCAGTCCTAGCCCCCCCCAGTCCTCAGAGCCCACCCTTGGTCCAGATCAGGAAAGAGTCGCTGTTCAATGGGGAGGGCCCGCTGCTCAGGCCTGACCAGTCTTTCTATGTTGAACCAACTGCGTGTGGAGGCTCGTTCATTACCACCGTGGCTGATTCCCCCAAATAACACAGCCCTGACTCCCCAGCCACTGTACCCCAAACCCACTCCTAGGTCCTGTGGTCTCCTGTGGTCTCCTGTGGTCCAGGCTGGCCCCTCCTCTGCAGCTGATTTTACTGTCATCTAAAGCCTTTCTTTGCTTCCTGTTCCTCCGGGACAACACGCAGGCCCTGGGTTCAGCCAGAACCCTTACTGGCCAGTCGCGTTTCTGCACCTGGTCCTGCAGCAAACTTGTCGTTGCAGGTGCTCTTCTCACCCTCTGGACTCCTATGGGCTCTTCTCAGGAGTCTGAGAGCCTGAATTCTTTCTTCCCGGGCTTTACCGAATTCCTGTTTTCCTGCAACCCGGGGCCTGTGCATCCCTCCTCACTATGTCTCCCCCATGTACGTGGGATGACCTGTACACCCCAGGACTCTCAGGCGCCAGGTTGGCCTGTCCTTCCCCTCTATCTGTGCCACTGGAGAATGAAGTGCAGTGGCACTTGCTTGAATTCTAAGTCCTACTGTGTGCCTGGCACCTGCTAACGGCCACCTAAAGGCATGTGATGCCATCTTTGATTGGATGATCACATGCCAGGGGTGCTGTGTCCTGGCTGTGTCCCAATGTCCACCACATATAACACACCGTAAGCATGAACAATGTAGATACAAATTATACAGTTAAATTAAAGTGCTACCCAAATAAATGGGTGCGTAAAGTTTGGATTCACTTACTAGAATAAATATTGGATTTTTAAAGAATAAGTTTTATTCGAGGTAGAGAGTGTGTGTACCCGTACCAGAGGGTGAGAGACAAACACCTGGACAGGGTCTGGTCACTGTGACCCCTCCCTCTGGCCCTTCAGCCTGGTAGGAACTTGGGCACTTGCACCCAGACCTGTCAAAGGTCAGGTTGACAAGGCAGGGGATCCAGACCTGGGATCGGCCACGTGGCTTCCAGTGAGCACCAGGTTGGGCCGAGAACTCAGTGTGAATGAGGATGACAGGTGTGTTGACTTCCAGTCGTATCTGTGTTTAATTATAATGTGAATTGTATACTGTGACTTTTGAGAATACCACACAACTCCATTCTCTGATATTTTAGTGGGGTGACTAAGACCTAAAGGTACCTTGATTTTTCTGTCCAATTTATTCCTGCGTCTGGAATTCCCTTTTTTGTCATCATCCAAAATTCTTCCTTTGTCTGCAAGGAACACCCACGACTCAGATGGCCACTTCATTTCTCTAGTCATTAGTGACCTCCTTTCTGTCTCATTGTATGGGTTTTATTGTATTATTTCATTATTGTATCTTTTCAGACAAACAGCAGCAACCCCTACTGCTCTATAAAAAGCAATACCGCCTTCATTTTAATATCCCTCCAGAGGTTGCTGGAATTTGCACGGAGCATGTACTTAATGAATCTCATTTAAATTAAAGCTTGGGGTTTAAAATGTCTCAGAACCTCCAAGTTAATGGAAAATTCTTGATTACAACAGTGATTTCCAGTTTTGGTAACTGTACTAAGCTTTATAAACACAGTAACTTATTTAATTCTCACACCACTTTATGCATAAGTATGATTAATATCACCAGTTTGCAGACACTCATCTGAGGATCATAGAGAAAACTAACTTGCCAAAGTGTATGCAACTGATAAATCGTGTGATCTTAATCACTATGCTGTCTGCTTAGGGGAGTCCTATACTGGATTGGCAATGGATTTTCCCTTGGTTACATTAATCTGTTAAAAAAATTAAAAATATGAATTATGCTTTTCTTTAAATAATTCAGTTCAATTTATTTACTCAAGTATTAAAAGATGTTTTAATAATTATGGGTAACTTGATTGTATTGGTGTGTGTGTGTGTGTGTGTGTGTGTAATAGATTTCAGGGATTCAACATTTGCAATCCTGCTTGGATGAATAATTACACCTATTCAATAGCTATCGCTGTCTTTGCAATGCTTATTTCCCATCTGAGGATTTTAGAAGGCGGTGGGCAGTTACCTTTGCTCTCTCTTTACAGATAATTAGTAAGCTTAGCTTCTCCCTAAGTGACAGAAGGCCCATCTGCACTCTGATGATTTCTCGCATGGCCCTGTCACCTTCCATCTCCTTTGAGCTAATTACAGTCCCCACAGACAGACACTATAGGGCTCCTCTGTTCTAGGAACCCATTTGGCTTGGTGTTGTCATTGTAACCCTCTTCTTGGTCACAGGGAAGTGGCTGTCATCACGCTCCAAAGTCCTAGGAGTCTGCTTGTTACCACTGCCTCTGCTTGGTCTGAAGATGCCACAGTGTGAGTAGGTGAGCTGGGTGAGGATGGTCCCCTTTACCCACTGTCCCAGTCCCTGGCCCATGCATGCCCTTGCTACTCCTATACAGCTGAGTTCACTGTGTCTAGGGGGGACTGTGTGGCAAAGGTGAAGTCAGAATTCCCCAGGGATACACCGCGGCTTCAGTGGGACATCTTTGGCTTTACCAGACAAAGTACTAACACCTGAGTCCCTTGGCCTGTATCTGCTTTATTGGGAGATTTAAAAACTCGTATTCATGGAGAGCATGAAGGAAAACCCTCTCCATTGTGGGAGCTGATGAGAGAGGCAGGATGGTGGCTGCTGGCTGCCCCCAGGGTGTATGGCTGGTCCGATTTCCAGCTATCCGTTTCTGGACATCTTCACAGTGCCCTTCCACTCTCACTGGCAGCGTGGCCACCTGATTTGCTTTGTTTAATGGTGCTTAGCAAAGTGACACAAGCAGAGGTCACTGCGTACCTTTCTGCCATCACCATGAGTGTGTCCTCAGGCAAGTCCACGGGAGAACAGACGGGGAGGATGAGATGATATTGAGCAGTGAGACCCTTGATTAGGGCGCCACCGGGGGTCCACCCTCAGGGAAGAACTGAGGCCATTCCAGAGAGGCGAGTTTGGCCACTCCTCTCTCTGCCCTTTTGCCTTCGGCCATATGAAGACAAGGACAAAGCAAGATGGCTTTCACCAGATGTAGGTGCCTTAGCCATGGACTTCCAGACTCCAGGACTGTGAGAAAAACGTTTCAGTTCTCCACATATTACTCACTTTCAGGTGTTCTATTGTAGCAGCACGAACAGATTAAGATACACAGTCAGTAATGAGGACACGCTTCTGCTGTGAAAAATGTTAACTTTCATCAATATAACATTGAAATTTGCCACTTATATTACCAAGGTGAGAGGAATCTTCTTCTATCTCTTTTCATTATAAAAAAATAACTCGAGGTTAAAATCATTTAGGGGGGACCAGCAGATGGAGTACTGGCTATGTCGCTGGACTCCCATGTAGTCAACTGTGGCTTGAGTCCTGGACCCGACTCACACCAGGCGCATGTGCATGAGTGCCCAAGATCCCAAGAGGAAGGTGGAGGTGAAGGGATTGCGGCCTGGCCGTTCCTCCTGGGGGCTGATTTCTCATTTTCCCTCTCTGCCTCTCTCTCTGTCTCTCTAGTGAGTGCCTGCACCCTATAGAAAAAAACTCTCTTAAAAAAATCACTTGGGGGTTCTGTTTGTTGTTTAGATTGTTGTCTTTTGTGGAATGAATTTCAAGTTGAACCACTGAATTATAAAGTTTGTCAGCCAAAAGTAGAAATAATAATAATAATAATAAAATAAAGATTCATCTTTTTAAAAGACTATTTACCGACACGTTAATGTATCTAAGGCGACCTAACAGGAAGCACCCTCCTCACGATGCGGGTGAAGTTCACCGTCCGGTTCTGACGCTGGAGCAAGTCTGCGCTAATGAGTGTTTGGGGCTGTGCTGGGAGGAGGTGTCCTGCGATCTCAGTGTAAGAGGACAGATGGAGAATTCATGAATCTGTGAAACGAAGTGGAAAGCGAAGAATCTGGAGCAATTGTCACTTTTAACTTTTGGGATGCGAGGTCTGAGTTGGATGTCAGACACAAGTAGGACTGTCCAATAAAAATAAACATTCTTCTTGAGAAAAACTATAAACAACAATTCTCAAAATATATGTGAGGAAAGAATACATCTGAAGTTTCTCAGTTCAGGAAAATTGAGAAATAAATATGAATATGAAACCCTCAGTTCTCTGTCACAAGGGCTTCTGTTGGAAGCTCTGGAATAACTGATTTGTAAGCTTAATCATCTGTTATCTGCCTGTACACATGCTGTATTAGTGCCCCACGCTCAGGGAAGGATCAGATCCGTTTGGATAATGGCAGTATACCTTGAGAGGCATGCTTGTGTGTGAGTGTGTGGGGGTGGGCTAAGGAAGTACACTGGAAGGATCTGCCCGGGTAGTTCAGGCTGCACATGGATCTAGGAGTAATACAATGTGGAGTCAAATTCTGTGGAAGTGGTATGGCTAGTGAAGCATCCTGATCGAGGCCGTGCCTTTCTTCCAGGGTATGCTAGGCGAGGTGGGGTGAGGGAGTGCTCAGTCACAGCCTGTGCATCCTCAGCTAAGCCGAGCCACTTCCTCGGGAGGCACCTGTGCCTGTGTGCTTTGGGTATGTTTATTTTTCTTTTCTTTTTTTTAGATAGTTTTTTTTTCGCTATTGGCGCTTTTCTCGCCGTGTGCGCTTGCTGGAGAGACAGAGTCAGAAAGCAAGAAATCATTTCCCGGGGGGATGGCCATGCAGCAATCCCTTCTTTTCCATTCTCCTCTTGAAATCTTGGGCACACATCCATACGTGCCAGGCATGAGTTTTAAGTCACCGGATCTGGGACTCGAGCTGTGGTTGACTACGTGGAAGTCCATTGATGTAACTGTTACACCATCTGCTGGTCCCCAAGAGTATGTTTCTCAGCCACTGTGTGCCTTGGCTAGTCACCTCTAACGAAGGAATGGTGACGGGGCCTGCTTCATGGGATTCTCATAACACACAGCCTGGCACAGGAAGGCCACCATGCAAGTGTCAGCTATTGTTGGTGTGGTCATGTTGTCATTGTTGAGATGTTAGGGGGTATAAACCCTGTCTAGGTTGCCAACGGCTCTGTTACAAACACTCTTAACAAGTTGCATGTGTAAAAGTAACAAAACCAATCAAAGTCAGGAGGTCACTTTTTATATTTTCAATGAAATGTCTGAGTTGACCAGTTGGTTAGATACTTCCTACCTAAATCATGTGCACACACGTTAAGATTTAAGGCCCTGAGAACATTTGCCATTCAGCAGAATATACATAGATATTTTGTTCAAATCATACACTAATCATTAATAATAGAGTTATTAATCCAATTACGGACTCTCCTGAACAGGAGGAGTAAGTCCTTCTGCCTGTCATATCCAGGATGATGGAGAATCCTAAGGAGATGAAACGAATTCTGTGATATTCAGTCACCTCAATGACATAAAGATGTGACAAGATTTGAGGGGTACAGGAGAATGCATATCAGAGGAAGGAAAGAACATGCTTAGAAAATAATTAAAACTGGGACAGCAGGTGGTGTGGAAGTTAAAGCGACTGGATCCCCCATGGCCCGCGATGCAGTTCAAAGCCTGGCCTAGTGGCTTGGAAAACACTGCACCATGGGCCATGTGGGATCCAGCTGCTTTAACTTCTATATGTGTGCATGTGTGCCCAGACCCCCTAGGGAAAAATGGAGGGAAAGGGATTGCATCCTCCCTGGGTGATTTCTCAATCCCCTCCCCTCTCCCTCTGTCTCTCTCTAGTGAATGCATGCCCCCATAGCAAAAATAAAGTAAAATAAATTAAAATGAACAGGCTTCTGCACAAATGTATTAGCCTCATACTGGGGTCTTTGGAGCAAGGATGAGGCAGGTAGTAGGTGGCAGGGAACATAGAAGGTACATCTGGGGACCTGGGGACATGGAGACCCTAAGTCACCCCTGTAGCTTTCAGTAGCACTGTTTTTGTTGAGCGAATCCTTTGACCTGGGTTCTCAATCATTATTCTCCTGAGAGGATTCTGGGCAGCACCATCTTTTCTGAATCTCAACTCCAGAAAGAGAAGATTTGCAGGAATAAGCACGCTGAGAGGACTCACGACTCGCTTGCCTTTGGAGGGTGAAGTATACTTAGAGCTCACCTTCTTTTATTAATATATTAATATACATTAATTGTCTGGGCGCAGCTCAGCAAAACCTAACAATTGGATGCACTATAAACCAGTGTGGAGGGAACTGTGAGTTCAGTTATGATATGAGACAGTAAAAGGATCAGTCAACTTGAATCATAATATTAGCCAGTCTGTATGCCACTTCTGATTCCTGCCTGGCAGGGAATAGCAAGACAGACAGGCGACCTAATGGGGATGTTGCATGTGATGAGATTGGAGGAGGGTGATGAGTCCCCAGGGTGACAGGTGTTATTAAAATTTGAAAGGACATTATTGTTCCAGTTGGACAGGGAGCTTTGACTACTGGCATTGCAGGCCATTAAGGCCATCTGTCTTGTACTGGGACTCCTACTGGCACGGGAGACACCAGAGCAGGCTGCTTTGCTCAGAAACAGAGCACAGCGCTTTGACCACTGATCTTGAACATTCTCCACAGGATGCCATTTCTGAATTTCAAACTCTGGTTCTGCCTACACATCTTTGAATCAATCCTTTTTCCTCCTTCCTGTTTACGTCGTTGCGATATGTTCAAGTGGAATCCTCACATCTTGACATAGGAATTGAAATCACTTCTGCTCGGAGTCTGTCTCTGTCATTTGCATGCAATCAAATGACTCATATAATATTATACTCATGGAAAAATACCCCCTGGACTAAAGTGTTTTTAAAAATTTTTTCTCTATCACATATAAAATACGAGGCTAGACTATCCAAGCAGACTCCTGTTAGTTTAAAATGTCTTCTAAGCAAATCTTTGCTCTCTCTCTCATATGCACTTCTGTGTATCCCCTCAAATTTAATCCCTCTTTGTGTCATTGTGGTAACTGAATGTCATGGAGTTCATTCTATCTACTTAGAATTCTCCAGCTTCCTGGATGTGACAGGTGGAAGGATTGTACCTCAGGGTACAAATACTCCTCGGCCATGCCGAAGTCACACTGGATATCTGCTCTGTCATCTGGAAGATCTTTTCCAGAACGAGGGCTCATGGCTGTCTAGGTAGCTCCCCACTGGCTGCCTGGGACCAGAGTTGCTGGTCTCTAGACCTCTGAACTCGCATTAGCCAGGCTAAGCAGCACCTCGTTATTTCCCACATGCATTTTTAACTCCTCTTGTTGCATTTTCAATATTCGTTTTCTTTCTTTGGCTGTACTTACAACCCTTTGCAAATTGGGATTGGTTCCGAAATAACAATGGAAATGCTGTTTGTCCTCATTTTCCAAGCCAGAAATAAAGATGCACAGTACAGTCAGTTAATCCCTGAAGGCCTTCGATAGCAAGTTACCCTAAAATCAGAATATCACAGTTCTATTAACATTTTCAGCCTTTGGCTCTTCGGTGCTAAGTAACTATGAACTAGCGTCATCTTTTTAATTTATCTACTTGCACAAAATGTGCTATACTTTGATGAGGTGTTTCAGAAAAAAATTTGTTTTTACCTTATGTGATAATTTGCATCATGTTTTTGTGAAAAAGTAAGAAGCGAGTTTGAAATTTTATAGATTCCCCTACAAGTGAAAAAAAGTTTATGTGACAAATTCTGTGTCAGAAAAGCACTAGCTTTGTTGGTCTTTGTGCTCACTTTTAGTGTCTGCCAAGGAAACAGGTGACAAGAAGGTATGCAATTAAGCCACAGACCCACAAGTGTTTCCAAGGAGCCCCGCACAGCGACTGCACGGGGAGCTGGGTGTGACGCCCACGCTCAGTCTGACAGGCTGTAGCGTGTCCAAAGGAGGGAGCCTCAGCTGCTGATGGACCTGAAAATGGGATTTCCATAGGAAGAGCTCAAGGAAATGGGAAAGCTTCACTTGGAAGTGAAAACCGAGAGATATGCAATGATTGCTTCACATATGGGAGTGGGTCATGCCTTAAAAAAAGCTGTGCTTAAGTATGGTTATTCTGGAGGCCCCACAAGGAAATCCACAGGGTTGCACATATGCAGGGGTGGAGGGCATCCAGTAATTACAGCTCCACGCTGGAGTGGACGCCCTTGTTGGGCCTTCTCCATCCCCCAAAATATTCTAATAAAAGCATGTGGGGGGCTTCCGAGTTCATTTTCACAGGTGGGTAAGGTGTAGGGGTTGTGTTGACTTTGGGATGGGTCCATGCTGTTTTGTCTGATATAAAGCTTATAAAATTATAAGAAGTCATGGAATTCATTCACATAGTAGCGCCGACAGTGACGAGAAATGGTTCATGACGGAGGAAAGGGCGTTGACATGTGGTATTCTGCGCCGCCTCCGGGTCGCAGTGTGTGCTGCCTCCGCACCCACATCGCAGCGCAGAGCCCCAGGCAGCCTCTCTGAGCTGGTGGGCTGCAGCCCAGGCGCACACTTGGCTCCATTTCCTTCTTAACAAGCTCCAGCTTTGGGGAGAATTGGACAGTGAACCCACAGAATGCTGAGTCCCTGGCGGGATGGATGCTGGACCTAGGCAGGCTGAAACTGCTGGGCAGAAGCACGTCCATGATGGGAGCACCTGCAGATCTGAGAAAAGACTGGAGGGTCAGAGGTAACTACTGTTCATGCTTTTTACTTTTTTATTTTTATTTTTTTAAGAGGTTTTTGCTATAGGGCGCGTGCGCTTGCCAAACAGACAGAGACAGAGAGACAGAAAGCAAGAAATCACCCCCAGGGGGGGATGGCCACACCGCAATCCCTTTTCCTCCATTCTCCTCTCAGGGTCTTGGACACGCACGCCCACGTGCCCAGTGTGAGTTTAAACCACCGGGTCCTGAAGGTGCATTGCGGTCGACTACGTGGGAGTCCAGCGAAGGTAGGAGCATCTCATCTTGGCGAAGGGAGTTAGTTATAAGAAAATCATGGCTTCCAGACAATTTGTGAAGATGGCAGCCACTACTGACTCCTCCCACCAGGGGTGTTCTTTCAGAGGAATGGGTGGTTCTGAAGAGAGCCCCAGGTAGCCCTTTCAGTGTCAGAACACAAGGGGCTCCTCTGATTGACTAGCCGCCAGCTGGGTCTGGCCTGGAGTAGCTTGATAGAAACAGGAGCCTCCCCATCCCAGCCAGCTTCTTGCCTCACTTGGGTGGGCGCAGCCAGTCAGCTTATTCTGTATCTGACTGAGCCACCTACCTGGGTGGACCTCTGCCTTTGCAGCCCACAGTAGCCACAGATAGCAGGAGACAAATGAGCGTAGCTGTGTGCCAAGAAAGCTTTGGTCATGGACACTGAATTGAATTCCACATACTCATATTTCATGAAATATCATTCTTTTTTCAACCAAAAATGTAAGAACTTGCCTAGCTCATGAGCCATTCAAAACAGGCATTTGGAGTTTAGTTAGAGTGCTGTCATTCACTGATCCCTAATCTAACATGTTAAGAAACTTAGTGCCTTATTTAAAAACAATTTGCACAAAGCCAGTAGGTGTCATGGTGGTTAAGGCACTGGACTCTCATGTGGTTGACCATGGTTTGAGTCCTGGACTCGGTGACTTGAAACTCAAGTCAGGCATATGTGTGTGTGCATGTGCCCATAATCCAAGGGGGGATGGAGGAGAAGGGATTGTGGCGTGGCCATTCCCCTGGCGGCTGATTTTTTTTTTCTTTCTGTCTCTGTCTTTCTGGCAAGTGCATGCACCATATAGAAAAAAAAATCTCTCAAAAATATAGAAATTAATTACATAATAATAATAAATACAATTAAATAAAAAATTATTTTAAAAGACAATAATAATTTATGCGTATGATGTGGCCATTCTTAATCGTCAGTGTTCAATGCTAATCAGAGCTTTGTGGTGACTGTGATAGCTGGCTTTCCACAGCAGTCCACGGAGCTTACTGAAGACGGCCATTTCTGGCCCTCGGCAGGGAGATCCACGACCGAGCGTCAGTGCAGCCGCTCCTTCTCGGCCTGCGTGTCACCCTCCAGCTGCTGACTCGGGGGCTGTGGCACTAGGCGCAGATCTGTGCTGAGCAGTTGAGAAAAGCAGACTCATTGGTGAGGTGACCTTTTAATCTTCTTTTTTTTTAGTTTTAAGTTCAGATTAACTAGAGGAAGGTATTCCAAGCTACTTGATAACAAAGAAATATCAGTGGTGTGTTTTTCCTTTTTGACTGACTAAGGTATTTACTTTGCTTTATCTATATTTATTCTACATCCCAACACTGTGTACCCTTACAGTGCACCAAATGAGCTCACCCATGGCGAAGACACTGTGTATTGGCTCAGTCAAAGGTATTAACCATACACGTTATCAACAGATCACTTTCCATTTTCGTGTCCCTTAGATGTTGGTCATCTTTGAACCTTCACAAAATGTGAATAGTTTATCACTCTTGTTTAAATAGGCTCTGTTAACTGCTGATGGCAATGTAATAATGGCACCATTCGGAATAAATGTTGTGTTCATTTTCTTGATGCTGACGTAATCTGAGACCGACAATGTAGGCTTTTACTTATTCATAACTGCTTAGAACTGGATAATGAAGAGCGACAAGGTTATCTAAATACTAATTCATTGTGGCCTTAATCTCAGTCAGTTGTAAAGAAATATCAGTCAGACCTGGTCTTCCCTGAAAGATGCCTTCTTCCAGGGCTGTGCGTTCTATTCCCATCTATGATTCAAATATCAGAGAGGCGCACATTAATAACTAACCAGACATGTACCCTTATGTTTACAAAATTAAATGTGCTAGGTTACAAAAAAATAAAAATCAGAAATTTGGCAAAAACATCGAGCAGCTAGCACTTCCCATTTCCAAGCGATACAGAGAAATCAGTCATCTGCTGGAAAGTCAGATGAACAAGGGGTCAGATGCTGACAGCTCACTAGCCTGTCAGAGCTTCAGACAAGAATGAGGACTGAATCCATTCACAATGGAATCAGCAGCAATTTGGACAAGCCAATGTAATTCTATTTCCAACTATTCCAGTCTTCTCTCCCAATGGCAGAAGTTCAAGATGAGCAATATCCCATTTCCAATCACAAACAGCCTGTTTGAGATAAATTCCTATTAATTTTGCTCCAGGATGCTTACATTCTTAGCTTTCCTCATCTCGTGCCAGTATCTGCTGGCACTGTATTTTTTGCTAACTCTTCCTCTTACTGCGTGCTTAGATTTCATGCATCTGTTCTACTTTCAATTGAAACAAAACAGAAACATATGCATTTTACTGATACATCCAATGTAGACACTTCTTTGTTTTGAGGAGCTCCATAATGCAGGAATCAGGGAGGGAGATGGTTAAATGTGCAGAAAAGGGGTACCAGCAGATGGTATAGTGGTTAAGGTGCTGGACTACCACAGAGTCAACCACAGTTCAAGTCTCAGACCCAACGGCATGAAACTCACTCCCAGTGTCTGTGCGTGCATGGCCAACATTCTGAGAGGAGAAATGAGAATTGGTTGTGCTGGGGCCACCCCCTCTTTCTGGGGGGGAAGGTGGTTCTCACTTTCTCTGTCTTTGGCAAGTGCATGCATCCTATAGCAAAAAACTCTCTAAATAATTTTAAAAATAATCAATCAATCAATAAATAAAATATGCCAAAAAGACAATAAAGTTCTAGGAGCAGGCTCTGTCTTTCAAGGAGAAATGTTGAGAGATGCAGATACAGAGTACTCAAGACTTAAATTATGTCCCCTGCTTCTTTTTCCAAGAACAATGTTGTAGTTGCTCACCTTTGACTAGGTGCAGTTTTAAGTTTGAAAAATGGCAAAACACCAAACATGCATTTCAGCAATCGGCCACTCACTTGGTTCATTCTGAGCATTAAGTGGCATGATCAGCCCATACAGGGACCAAATTTCCCTTTTATTATTTTTTGGTAATTATGTTGGTTGAAAAAGCCTACATTCCTATATACATAATTTTTCCATTTTTATTATTTATAAAGTGATACTTTTATTTGCAAAGAAAAATAGTAATTTTCTAGTATATAAGAAATTTACAGATTATTTTAAGCAGGACTGTAGTTTCTAACTTAGAAGATATAAAACTTAGCCGCTAATGTAGGAAGCCCTGATGTGGCACATCCTCCAGATTGTCAGGGTAAGCTCTGCCAATGCTGGGGCCATCGTTCTAGTTCAGGCAGTGATCGGTTGTACTTTGAGCTTGCAAGCTCATGAAGGGTGTTTGCTAGTGGTTGCACATCCTCCACTCCTGTCTACACACCCATCAGGAGGAGAAATGCACATGGACCATGTCAAGTCCCATTAGAGTCGATGTGCATCTCATCCTGTTAAATGCCACTTGGTTTTCCAAAAGAGACAGCCTTGTCTGAGTGCAAGTTCTTTGTGGCCCCTCTCTTGGCTTTTCTTGTGTATCTTTGAAAGGCGTCCTGGACTCTCCTTTGACCGTGTTGTAGCTTGCTCAAGTCTCAGGGCCAACAAAGCCGGAGGAATGTTTACAGCTCACTGTACATTTCGATTTTTCAGATGTGTGTGTGAATCTCAGAACTTGAGTGTTTTCTATTTGTTGTCATTAACAGAAATCAATGTTGTATTACCAAAAATGATGGATGGTGACAAGACTACTAGCACTGATCATTATAATTTTTAACCCTGCCTTTGAAAGGAAAAATTTTAGTTACATATAGAAAAATAATGATGTGTAAAAGCCAAAGAATCAAATTAAACATGATGAAAATCATGCTTGAGTTTAGTAAAGGGACTAGTCCAAAATTTTTACATATAACCAATCATTTTTGTATATAACAACATAAGCATATTCACTAAAAATGATTAAAGTTTAAAAAATGAATTAACTAGAAACATATTTACATAAAAATCTTTGACTAATGTATGACTGATGGTATACTTTTTTATTATAATAATTTGTTAGAGGCATAAAAGATACATATGTATGTCCTAATGGAAATTATGCACTTTCAATAATTCCAATAAAAATGAGAAACAATCATAGCACGAGAATATATAATTTCCAGCCTTCTTCTAATATAATATGCATGAGAGAAGAGAAAAGCAAATTAATGAGATACATACCCTGTAAGATATCAAAGGATACAAAGATGTAATAAAGAAAACCTGGACTAGATAAGATACTGACTACTGAAGCAGTGACAATATTCAGAAACAGTTTTGAGTATGTTTAAATATGTAGTATGTGGTAAAGGCATCACTTCAAGTCACAAGGAAAGGACTGATTAGAAATAGAGCTAATGGGCCAGGCAGTGGCATGGTAGTTGGGGCAGCTAGCTCCCAATGGGCCGACTGAGTGGTTCAAGTCCCAGACTGGGCAGCTTGAAAAACATGCTAGGTGTGTGTGCATGTATGCCCCAAATCCCGAGAGGAGAGTGGAGGAGAAGGGAGTGTGGCGTGGCCATCCCCCTACAGAGGTGCTTTCTTTTTTTATTAATATACTTTTTATTATTATTCGTACATTAAATCACTATACATCATTTAGATTGTGAAGAGACTTTACTCAGCATAATATACACCTCAGCCCAGCCCAGCTGAGACCACCATACACATCCTTGTCAACAGATAATAAACCTTATCTGTGTCCCGTAAGTGTCTTACCTCTCCATTTCCCCTCCAAATTTCCTTCCCTAGGCTCTTCCCCTACCACACTCTCTTTCCACTTTGTCTCTAGTGTCCATTACAATTTTTAATACTTTTATGTTTTCCAGTCTTTCAGTCTCTACCATAGAGTGCAGACAGTTGGTATATGTTACGTGGAGACATACGATGTCTCTCTTTCATAGCCTGACATGCTTCACTCAGCAACAAATTTTCCATATTTGTCCACTTTCTATACAATTCCAGGGCCTTGTTGTTTTTTATGGCTGAATAGTATTCCATGGAGTATATGTGCCACAATTTTTTCAATCCATTCATCTGTTTGTGGACATTTGGGCTGGTTCCATGTCTTAGCAATCATGAATAAGGCTGCAATGAATATAAGTGTGCAAGCGCTTTCCTGACTGAGTGCCCTCCTGTCCTTGGGTAGATATGCAGCAGGAGTGGAATTGCTGGATCATATGGTAGTTCTATTTGAAGGTCTTTGAGGAACCTCCATATCGTTCTCCACAGTGGCTGGACCAATTTACATTCCCACCAACAGTGGTTGAAGTGTTCCCCTTTCACCACATCCCCTCCAACACTTATCATTATTATTATTATTATTTTTTAATTTTCGTCATTCTGACTGGGATTAGGTGGTATCGCATTGTGGTTTTGATCTGCATCTCCTTTACAATGAGGGATGTTGAGCATTTTCTCATATACTTTTTGGCTATTGTATGTCTTCCTTAGAGAGTTGTTTATTCAGCTCATTTTCCCATTTTTTAATTGGGTTAATCATTTTCTTCCAGGTAAGTTGCTTGAATACCAGGTGTATTCTGGTTATCAGTCCCTTATCTGAAGCACAGTTAACAAAAATTCTCTCCCATTCTGAGGGTTGTAGATTTACACTAATTACAGTGTCCTTTGCTGTGCAGAAGCTCCTTAGTCTGATATAATCCCAACTGTCTATTTGGGGAATTATTGCCTGTGTTTTGGGGGTCTTGCTTAAGAAGTCTTTGCCTACCCCAATGTCTCCCAGAGTTTCTCCAATGTTTTCCACCAGTGGTTTTATAGTTTGCAGTCTTAGGTTTAGATCTTTGATGCACTTTGAGTTGATTTTTGTTAATGCTGGCAGATAGGGGTTCATATTTATCTTTCTGCATGTAGATACCCAGTTTTTCCAACACCATTTGTTACAGAGGTTTTCCTTTCCCACTGGATGGACTGGTACCCTTTGTCAAAGATGAGGTGGTTGTATGTTCTGGGGTTTATTTCTGAAGTTCTAATCTGTTCCATTGATCCTCATGCTTATTTTTGTGCCAGTACCATGCTGGTTTGATTATCACAGCTTTGTAATATATTTTGGGGTCAGGAAGTGAGATGCTACCTACTCCAGTCTTCTTGTGCAGGATGGCTTTAACCAGACAAATTCTATCATTGTCTTTTCTAGCTCTGTGAAGAATGGCTCCTGGAATTTCATTGGTATTGCATTAAACATATAGATTAATTTGGGTAGGATTGCCATTTTTATTATAGTGATTTTTTTTATTATAGTGCCATTTTTTTATCCTTTTTTTTTTTTTTTGAGAGGTTTTCGCTATAGGGCGCGTGCACTTGCCAGACAGGCAGAGAGAGACATAGAGACAGAAAGCGAGAAATCACCCCCCAGGGGGTATGGTCACGCTGCAATCCCTTCTCCTCCATTCTCCTCTCGGGATCCTGGGCACGCATGCACACGTGCCCAGCGTGAGTTTTAAGCCACCGGGTCCGGGACGCGAACCGCGGTCGACTACGTGGGAGTCCAGTGACATAGCCATTATGCTAACTGCTGGTTCCCTATAGTGCCATTTTTATTATAGTTCCTGCCAATCCAGGAACATGGGATGTCCTTCCACTTTTTAGTGTCTTTTTCAATTTCCTTTTTAAGGTTTTCATAGTTTTCCTTATAGAGGTCTTTGACTTCCTTGGTTAGTTTTATTCCTAAGTATCTTATACTTCTTGTGGCTATGGTAAATTGAATTACATTCTTCAGTTCTTTCTCTGCCTGCCTGTTGTTTTTTATATAAAAAACCATAGATTTTTGTAAGTTAATTTTGTATCCTACCAATTTACTACAGTAAATTTATTACTTTGAGAAGTATTTTCATGGATACTCTTGGATCTTCTATTTATGCAATCATGTCATCTGCAAACAGAGACAATTTCAGCTCTTCTTTTCCTATTGGAATGCCTTTTATTTCCTTCTCTTGTCTAAGCACACTGGCTAGAACTTCCAATACTATATTGAATAGGAGCGGAGAAAGTGGGCAGCCTTGTCTCGTACCTGTTTTTAGTGGAAAAGCTTCCAGCTTTTCCCCATTCAAAATAATGTTAGCTGTAGGTTTTTCATAAATGGCTTTTATTATGCTGAGAAATGGTCCTTCTGTGCCAATTTTACCGAGAGTCTTGATCATAAAGCCATGTTGTATTTTGTTGAATGCTTTTTTCTGTATCAGTTGAAATGATCATATGGTTTTTATTTTTCTTTCTGTTACATTTATGGTTTTGCATATGTTGAACCATCCTTGCATCCCTGGAATAAAGCCTACCTGGTTGTGATGAATAACCTTTTTTAATATGCTGTTCAATATGGTTAGCAAGTACCTTGTTGAGAATTTTTGCATCCATATTCATCAGGGATATAGGACTGTAGTTTTCCTTTTTTGTCATATCCTTATCCATTTGGGGAATGAGGGTAATGGAGGCTTCATAGAATGAATTTGGAAGGGTTCCTTCCTTTTGGATCTCTAGAAACAGTGTGAGTAGGATGGGGGTTACCGCTTCTTTGAAAGTTTTGTAAAACTTGGCAGTGAAGTCATTGGGGCCTGGACTTCAGTTTTCCTCTCTCTTCCTCTCTTGCTGTCTGTCTCCAGTGAGCACATACAAAAACTAAAAATAAACAAAAATCAACATAAATATAGCTGTAAAACTAGCTGGCAACTTGGAGGGAAATTTCGATACTTTCATTATCTTTACACTAAAATAATGGTAAAATTATTGAAAAAATATATAGGTGATATTTATATACTATTTTAGTGGGGAAAATACTATGTAAACACTATCCAAGGTTGATAGAACATTTAACAATTTAAGCTCTTTTTTCTGCTTCTCATTATAAAGAAAACTACTAGGAAGCAAGCAAAAATAAAAGTGTTCATTATAGGTGATATACAAAGGAGAATAAATTAAAACTCTTAAAGTTCTTTTTTTTTTTTTCAAAAACTTATTTATTTCTTTCATGAGCAATAAAGACAGAGACAGAGGGACAGTGGGCTAGAAAGGCTGAGGGATAGCACCCCAGAGGAGTTCTGACACTCTGATCCACCCCCTTTGCCCCAGCCAGCCTGGGATCATGGGCTGGGTGTATTCAGGTCTCCAGATGCAACCCTCCACCACCCCCAGTGTGGGTCAGCCTTGCAAAGTCTTGCATTTTACCACTGGGCCACTAGACCTACCCTGAAGTTCTTATAAATCAACTAAAAGATAGAACATAAAAACAATCATCTTTTGCTAATTGTCTGAAGAAAATGTATATGTGTGTGTAGTATGTGTGAAAGCACCATTTGTTAAAAATGTACTGGGTGTCTACTCTGGGTTAGGCATAGTTCTAGGTGTTCTGAGTAAGTACATGTCAGTGAGGTATGTGAGGCATAGTTACATAGGCATAGAATTCTCCTTTCTGTATGAAGAGGTGGTTCTTGTTCCGCTTTGCTTTTCATTTAGAGTAAAATATTATTTTTTAGGCATACACATACACACACACACACACACTTACACACACACATGAAGCTTTAAGATTCTTTACTCTTTGAACCAGTAATTTATTTCAATTCTAGGAATTTATCCTAAGGAAACTATCACATTTTTCTTACAAGAAAGTTCACTGATGCATTACTCATCAAGGAAAATTGGAAATAACTTAAGTAAGGAATACTTTGAGCCTCTTCAATTTGAAACCCCTTTAAGAAAAATCTAAGTAGTATTTTGTTGTTCCTGAAATTACCCGTTAAACCCATTAAGGCATATGGCAATTTCATGCTTCACTACATTAAGCCGACTGAGGCCCGTTAGCTCCCACATTGTAGAAATACCAGGGCGTTGTTTGAAGGGCAACCAAATTAGAACTGAAAGTCCTGTATTTCTTATTTGTCCTGCTGCTTAAAACCTGTCTTCCTCTTTCTCTTCCTGTTCCATGGGCTGAAAAGCTCAGGTTGGACGCAGGCGCGTCTTCCCCCAGTGGAGAGTGGTTGCTGCAGGGGCCAGACAGGGCTTTGGAGCTGGGTTGGTTGCAGGAGGCTCACCTGGGATGGGGCTGTTGGCCATGGACTCTCAGTGCTCCAGCCGTGCGAGGAAATTCTCCACCAAGGGGCGGCCTTGCCTGGAGGCTGAAGCCCCAGCAGGCTGAGAAGGCCGTTCGTGTCAGCAGCAGCACCAGTGCAGTGGGGACTGGTTATGTACAGGAGTGCGAGCACAAAAGCACGTATCTGAAGAATAATGAGGACTAGATGTGCTTATTTTTAGAGAAGGAAGTTATCAAAATTGAAAAAGAGAAGACGACAATATCCCTCTTTTCATGTTGCATTGGAGCTGGATATAAAGGTGTAGTCTCATAGTTTTCAAAGTATGTGTGTAGATACAAAAACACAGATGGAAGTATGTGTGTGCGTGTCTGTGTGTGTGTGTGTGTGTGTGTGTGTGCATGTTTTCCTACTCTGTCCACTGAGGAAGAGTGACAGTAAGAGAGAGCGAGAATGTGATGCCACAATAGGAATGACGCCATTTTTCTACTATAAAAAACCAACACTCTTTGAATATCAGAATTGGAAAAATAAATTGTGGGGCCAGGGAGTGGCATGGTGGTTAAAGGCGCTGGACTCCCACATGGCCAGCCACGATTCTACTTTCAGACCTGGTGGCTTGTTTTCTCATTTTCTGTCTCTCTCTCTGGCACGTGGGTTTGTCCTATATCAAACTCAAGATAATAATAATGATAGTAAATAAAATTAAATAATTCTAAAAAAAAATTGCAAGATGAGCCTAGAAAATATTTTTTATTTATTTTATTTTTTAAATTTTATCTATTTATTTACTTTTTTTATACATTTAATCACATTATTTAGCTTACAAAGTGAACATTGCAATATATGAACATTTCTCCTTGGTCCAGTTGATCAAAATATAACACCACCACCTCCCCGACCCAGCAATGCTCTGTCTCTGTCTACCTCCTCCAAATGTCCTTCCCCAGGCCTCACTCCTCCATGCACACTACATCACACTCATCTCTTGTGTTTGTACAAACTTTAGCCCATCAAAAATCTTTTTTTAAAAAAGGGTTCATGTACTATAGGGTTTGTGTACAAGACAGAGAGACAGAAAGCAAGAAACTTCCCCCCACCGCCAGGGGCAGAGATCGCAGAGATCACCACACCACAATCCCCTCTCGTTATCCTCTTGGGATCTTGGGCATGCAGGCTCACATGCGTGCCCATCATGAGTTTAAGTCACCGGGTCCAGGAATCAGACATGGTCAACAATGTGAGAGTCCAGCAATGTAACCATCACGCCATCCACAGATCCTCTGGAAAATCTTATTCTGCCAGAAGACAAAATCGTGGTTCAAGCATAAGGGAGATGTCAGGAGGACGGGAGCAAGTTTAAAGGGGCTGCGAATTCAAAGGCGACGGGTCATCAAAATAAATAATGAAAACGAAAGATTAGGACCCATTGAATAGCAAGGAAACCTGGAGTTCTTAGAGAACAAGTTAACATTGGAAAGCAAGGTAAGGAACAGAATACTTAGGTATTTTCAGAGCATGCCCCCAGAGAACACGTATTAATAATAAAATAGAAAACATAGCTTCACAGTAGGGAATCTAGGGAGGCACTCCTTCGTTTACCATCAAAGTGAACATCAGGAGTGCTGGCAGTGGACAGCAGATACCACGTGAAGTGGGAGGAGGAGAGCAGTGGAAACACTCCTGCCGAAGACCAGAGCCTGAGTCAAAGCGTGCATGGTTTGATTCAACAAGTCCAAAGGGAAGGAGCATCATCCTTCTGAATAGCCCAGATGCATCCTGTTGTAAGTACTCGACCCAGGCTGGAACCAGAGCTGGCGGATACTTACAAAAGAGAATGCTTGATCTGAGATGTCACTCTGACACTTCTGTGATAGCGAAAGGGTCAGCATTTGTCCAGGAGTCCTAAGAAGCTGTTTAAGTTCCCTTCATTACTCCGTGTTGGTTAGCTGTAATCAGTTTAACTGGTTGTTAACCAGGTCAAGATGGCATCTAACTAGGCTTCATATACATTTAGCACGAGCAAGCCAAGAAAGTTATAGAAAGAACATTACACATACACAAACTCACTCACACGCTTGCGTATTAGGGCTCTGTATTATTTTATTTAACTTTGTGTTATCTAAAGATGAAAGGTTTTGGGCTAATTTAAGTCGTCATGAAAGCACAAAATAAAAATCACGCCTGCCAGCAGAACTCACTGCATACATGGTCAAGCCGACAGGTATGACCCTCAGCAGTTACGCTTCTCAGCAGTTACGCTTCTCAGCGTGGTTCCTGGGCTGGGCAGATGGACCACCATGGTGAGACTCAAATGCTGACCCAGCAACAGGGAACTTCTCTGCCAGTGGGGATTCTGTTACCAGCTTTTCAAAAATAAGAAAAAGAGACAAGGCTGTCTTTGGTCTAATTCTGTTTTGGTTTTATTTTGAAATAGCATTGTATTGTTTGAAAAATTGGAATGTAATATGAAGAACCCCCAAATAATCTTTAAGCAAACCCACCAATTTTTAAACATCTGCTGCAGTTTGTTTTTGCTTTCTTGGAGGGTAGGTGGGGCAGAGGGGTGCCTGGTTCTCCTAGATCTTTCAGCTTTCAATGCGCTTTTCCAAGCAGGGGATTCTCCAATTTTAAATGTGCCATAGTACAGCTGCCAAATGGAAAAGATTTACCCTTGATCCAACGGAGGACTCTCATCGCCCACCTACGTCCCAGTGTGCTGAGTGTTTGCTGAGTTCTTTGCAGTGCCTTTTTGTTTTGCTTTGTTTGTCCTGTAGCAGTGGATGGCTGGACCTGGCTACTGAGAACCCCTCTGGCAGCCTTCTGTTTCCTTTTGACACACTTCCAGGTTTGTTTGTTGGTTTGTTTTGAGCACTTCCTTACTTTATGGTAACAGGACTTGGAGTACATTAGCTTTGGGAACAATCACATTTACTCACACTGAAAGTCTTGAGGTTTTCCTTTGACGTTATCTGATTAATGTTCCTCTTGTCTGGATGGCCAGCTAAGTGAGTTAGATTGCAGCACAGATAGTAGTTATCCAAGATCTTTCTTTATTATTATATTTTTAGAGAGATATTTTTGCTATAGGGTGCATGTGCTTGCTGGAGAGACAGAAAGAGACAGAGAGAGACAGAGAGACAGAAAGTGAGAAATTACCTCCCAAGGGGGGTTGGCCACACAGCAATCCCGTCTCCTCCATTCTGCTCTTGGGATTTGGGGGTGTGCACGGGCATGTGCTGGTGTGAGTTTGAAGCCTCTAGGTCCAGGACTTGAACCATGGTCAACTACATGGGAGTCCAGTGAAGTAACCGTTATACCATCTGCTGGCCCCAAGATCTTTCAATGTACCTCTTAGAAGAGCATGCATGATAGCTCATCATGTCATTGACGATGGCCATACACATAGCAAAAGAGCACAATTTGAATCTTGTGTAATACACAGCATTGTTTATTATTTTAAAATCTTGCCTATGAAATACTGTGTTAACATAAGGTGATACGCAAACCAGATTAGCATGCCATTATCAGCAAGTGAGAAAATGCATTTGGAAAGCATGACGTTGCTGGAATCAAGAGGAAATGAAATAATCCATCAGCTACTGAGTTAGAACAATGGATTCCTTGATTGGAGGCATCAGTGTAATTGCTGACTAAGTGTGGCATCACAGAATGCACGTAAGCTGTCACAACAGAATCACAGCATTGCTCTATGAAGACGAAACTTGAGGGAACTTTTGAGACCAGCAGTTAGTGTAATGGCTATGTCGCTGAACTCCCATGTAGTTGACAGCAATTCGTGTCCCAGATCCGGTGGCTTAAAACTCACACAGGGCGCGTGTGTGTGCGTGCCCAAGATCCCAGGGGAGAATGGAGGAGAAGGGATTGAGGTGTGACCATCCCTCCTGGGGGGTGATTTCTCGCTTTCTGTCTCTCTGTCTCTCTCTGTCTGTCTGGCGAGCACATGCTCCCTATAGCAAAAACCTATCAAAAAATTAAAAAAAAAAAGTTGAGGGAACTTTTATGGAAATTTAAGTCTTTGTATTTAATGTGACTTTGTTGGTTTCGGTTCTTCATCATTTTATTATTAATTTCTGTCTGTTTTTTCCCTGCATAGGCAGGGAGGTAGGATACCTCATGCAAGAAGGGAGAAGCGTGCAGAGACTGCAGAAATGGGGCTCCACAGCTCCTGCATTGATACTGGAAACAAGAACCACAGATGAGTCCCACATGTCAAACGTGTGGGATGCAGACAGACCTCCGAGGGACATGCTGAGGAGAGAAATGCACAAGGAAAGCATAACTCAGAGGGAAATCATGTCCACGACACTTGTCAGAAAATAAACTCATCCTGAACTCAGAAGCGAAATAAAGCCAATCAGTTAACGGGCCAGAGAGTGGTACAGCTGTAAAATGCGACATCCTGCAAGGATTCCCACAATGGAAGGCTCCTGGTTCAAGCCTGGAGACCTTGAGAATGAGGCACTCGCGGGTCTGTGTCCCAGGACTGCCCCGGCTGGAGGAGGACTGTCGTGCCAGACTCCTGCCGAGTACTGCCTCTCTCTCTCTCACTCTCGCTCTCGCTCTGTATCTTATTGATGGCAAGAAAGAATATATATTCTTAAAGCCCAAAAGTTAAACATGAATAAACCAGAAAGAAAATGATAAGGGGATGGCAGAAACGAAATAGAATAAAAATATCATAAACGGGATTATCAAAAGCGGAAGACTGATGATACAGAAGCCTTGTTGCAAATAGTGATTTTAATTTTTTCAAGTAGATAACAGATTTGATAGGAATGAATTATTGAAGTTATTTGAGATGTATTCTTAGATTTCTATATAATGATACCCCAATAAATTTGAAAACGTCAGTTAGATGGTTACAATTTTCAAAAGTAGTAGAAAATTTGAAAAGGCATAATGAGAAATCGAGGACTTGGTATGACCGATTATACTTAAAAATCTTTTTACGGTGTTCCGGCTTCCCCTCTCCGTGAACCTGCCGACATCCACATAACTTATAAAAAACACACTCACAACACGGCCAAAGGCATGTGCGTTTTCACTGATGAAATCTGCCAAAATTTCAAGAAATATTTATATTATACAAGTGGCCCCAGAAATAGAAAACCAGATAAAATAGCCCCGAAAATAAGAAGTAAAAAGACTAGTAGAATATTGATAGCAAAATAAATGAGGGTTATCAAAGCCATTAACATAGGCGAGACAATTCTATGTATTGTATCTACTAGCTAACAGAAATGTATTCCCTACCCAAATGCAGGTGTGTATTGGAACAAACAAGGCATTAGAGCCAGAGTTTATGCTAGAAATACAAAAATGGCTTTGAATTGTAAATAGACTAATAATGGTGTGAAGGAGAAACAACTATTATCATCTCAATGTTATTCAAAGTCATTTGATAACCTTTACTTCATAATTAGAATTTTTAAAAAGTCGTTTAGGTTGTCAGGTTTAGAAGAACTCTTTCTGACCTTGTTAAAGGCTACATAAAAATTGCAAGCACATAAAGCAAACATCACTTTTAATGCAGAAACTGGAGCAATACTCTCCCTAAGGTTGAGGAAAAGACAAATATTTGCCCTACGGTTAAACAATGTTTAACTCACTACTGAAAAACGAAGGACGACGAGGCTGAAGCTCTTGAAGGAGAAGACATTGAATTATCTGCATGTGTACAGATGGTATCGTGTAAATATTTACCTAGAAAACCCCAAAGCTTTAATAAAAAGCCTCTAGACCTATTATCTGCATTTAGCGAGATTGCTGGATGCATGCACAACATTCCAAATCCGGTGTCCTGCACGACAGCAGTCACACCTCAGGAGAAGATGAGCAGAAAGCAAGACAGCGCTTACAGTAGCTTCAGAAACGCGTGCCCAGGAATGGCTCTTTCAAGGACTGCAGATTTCCTCTATAAGCCAGACAATACAAATACGGGATATAAAGTAAAACATGAGCACCTAAAGGGGTTTTCTACGTCCTGGGATAAGTGGCTCGTCATTGGAGATCAGTTTTCCGCCAACTAAGACCTTAAGGCAATGTAAATTTTCACAAGAAATGTTTGAGTCTTAGGTTCCTAACTAAATTTCCCCTCATATTGTGCAGTGTTGCATACTGTGGTCCTTTTAAGAGTGGTGTATGTCACACTGTGGCGTGGTAAATAATTAGACTGACATACGGAGGAGAAAGGGTAAAATAAAATGTCAGGCTTATTTTGCTAGATGCAAAAGACATCATTGAATATCAGCATCTATAAATAACTGAAGAATGAAAAGTAGGTCTCAGAGCAAGCAAGAGTATCTGGAACAAAGAATTTCCAAGGACAAAATTCTGGCTGGAGTCAAGGAGGAACAAGTCGTGGTCCAGCCAGGGTGGAATGGAAATGTCAATTGCTTTCTGGTGACTCATTGGTCAGTGTGAATGTCATGATCTTGGTAACATTTACCAGAAGACACACTTCAAAGTATTCTTGGGGGAAGAAGCCAGCAGGTGGCATGGTGGTTAAGGGTGCTAGACTCCCACATGGCAGACTGCAGTTCAAGTCCCAGACCTGGTGGCTTTCTTCTCACTTTCTCTTTCTCTCTCTCACTGTCCCTCCTAAATTTCCCCTCATATTGTGCAGTGTTGCATACTGTGGTCCTTTTAAGAGTGGTGTATGTCACACTGTGGCGTGGTAAATAATTAGACTGACATACGGAGGAGAAAGGGTAAAATAAAATGTCAGGCTTATTTTGCTAGATGCAAAAGACATCATTGAATATCAGCATCTATAAATAACTGAAGAATGAAAAGTAGGTCTCAGAGCAAGCAAGAGTATCTGGAACAAAGAATTTCCAAGGACAAAATTCTGGCTGGAGTCAAGGAGGAACAAGTCGTGGTCCAGCCAGGGTGGAATGGAAATGTCAATTGCTTTCTGGTGACTCATTGGTCAGTGTGAATGTCATGATCTTGGTAACATTTACCAGAAGACACACTTCAAAGTATTCTTGGGGGAAGAAGCCAGCAGGTGGCATGGTGGTTAAGGGTGCTAGACTCCCACATGGCAGACTGCAGTTCAAGTCCCAGACCTGGTGGCTTTCTTCTCACTTTCTCTTTCTCTCTCTCACTGTCCCTCTCTGGTCAAATTAAAATAAATTAATTAAATACAGTTAAATAAAATAATTCAAATAATTCTTTTTTAAAAAATTGTATTATTGAGGGAACAGCAGATGACATAGCAGTTATGTCACTGGACTCCCACATGACCAAACATAGTTCGAGTCCCAGACCCAGTAGCTTCAAACTCATGCTGGGCTCATGTGCGTGCATGCCCAAGATACCAGACGGAGAACAGAGGAGAAGGAATCACAGCATAGCCAGCCCCCATGGTGGTGATTTCTTGCTTTCCATCTTTTCTGTTTTTCTGGTGAGTGCATGTGCTCTATAGCAAAAATCCCCTCTCCCTCAAAAAAATTATTCTTGGGGCCCAGTCTGGTAGCCTAAGTGGGCAGCAAACTGAATTGTGGTGTTGGAAACCACAAGCTGATTGTGGGTTTATATTTCTACATTAGCTTGAAAATACACCTAAAGTGTGTGTGGCCAGGATCTGAAGAGGTGGAGGGCCAGGGAAAGGCTACCCTGGTGTGGTGGACCCGTCGAGGATGCCCGTGTACGTCTGTCCTTCTCATGTGCACATGCTCCATCTAAAGCAAATAAATAGACTTTAAAAAAGTGTTCTTGAGGTCAAGAGAGGACAGATTAGGAGGAACTGAGATATATTATTGGCCAAATGCTGTTAAATGATTAACAGTGGGTTCTCAGGCAGGGAAGGGAAGACAGAAGTGATTCATAGGATTTGCCAGTTTCTCTGGTGTAAATATTCCCACCACGGTGGATTTGTGATCACCAGTATGACACCCATAAACACAGGGTGGGGATGAATGCTGGCAATCAGTCCCAGCCAGCCACAGGAGTTAGCTCCCATTGTGCAAGGTTGTGAGAAGGGCCCTTGGCAGTGACTCAGTCAGGGAAATCCTAGATGGTCAGCAGAAGTGTCATTACAGTGTGACCACAGGCAATAACTGATACCAAGAAACCCTGGCAGTCCTGCTAGGAGATGTCGAGCTCGCCTTTGGAAGCCTGCAGGGATGAGATGGGCTGTCCTCATTGACAGGAGGTTGTCGGCCTCAGAGAAGTCACAGTGGGTGGTGGATCCTCCAGCTCCTTCAGCAGCTGTTGTCCCCAAGAATCAAATCCTCCATCCTTGGCTGCTCACCTCAGCTCCACCCCGGTCAGAAATGCAGCCATGTGAGCATAGCGCAGTCCTGGGAGGACAACGTTCTGCCTTCTCCATCCAGGGTCTAATTCCTTGGGATACCCTGGGCAGTTTCCTGCCATTGTAAGTGAGCCTGGACTCTCTGGACAGCACCATGGGGGTCCCTGCATTATTGCTGGCATAACGTCTCCTGGTCTATCCACCCTGGAGTGCTTCTACGATGCCCTGAGGCACTCGCCGCATGGTGCGTCCCATTGCAGTTGGCTGGGGCTCATCATGAGAGGCTGCCTGTGCCTCTTGGGCCCACTGCTGCCACCATCTCCTCCTCGCTGACTCTGCTCTGGCTCTGGCCCTGCTTCCTGTTTCTGAAACACTTCAGTCGCTGTCATCCAATGGCCTTCGATCTTGCAGTCCCTCTGCCTGAGATGCTTTCTCTCCAGGTCCCTCCAGGGATCAGTCCTACCCATTCTTCAGTTTTTGCTCAAGTGGCACATTGCGTGCCCTGCACATAGCACTCCATCGCCATCACTCCATACCCCCTACTATGGGCTTCTCTTCTTCACCATATCACACATTCACTTACGGCTCGGCACAGCTAATGTGCTCATTCCTGGCCCTGACCAGAGGGGTCTTTTCTGTTCACTGCAACACAACCACATCTAGAATAGGTCCTGCCACATAGAGATTGCCTTAATAATTTTTGGTTGAATAGCTGAATCTATCTCAATCTGTTACTATGTTCAAATGGCTTTTTAAAAATACATGTTTATTAATTAAAAATATCATCTATCGATTTTCTATGAAAAAGTCAACATCAACTATAAAATTTTCCCATGTATATATACATAAATATATACGTAACTAGGGGCTAGCAGATGGCATAGCTGTTCCATTGCTGGACTCGTGTATGTCCCATCACAGTCGTGGACCTGCTGGCTTTAAACTCATGCCAGGCGTGTGTGCGTGCCTGCCCAAGATCCTGGGAGGAGAGTGAAGGAATTGTGGCGTGGCTATCCCCCCGGAGGGATGATTTCTCACCGTCTCTGTCTCTGCTTCTCTCTCTCTCTCCAATGAGTGCATGTACCCTAAGGTATAAATCTCTCTCTCTCTCTCTCTCTAACAAGACCTTCTGTACTATGTTCAATTTTATACATAGACATAGTAAATTAGAAACTGTATATATATATATAAAATATATATATTATATATATGTGTGTGTGTATATACACACACACACATAAATATATGCATAAGCATAAATCAGACCTTCTGTACCATGTTCAATTTTATACATAGATATAGTGAATTAGAAACTGAATATTTTTCTGCATCACAGGATTTGTGCTTATAATGAAAACATAATATAGTGTTAAACTGCAAGAAAGTAAATCTTCAAGAAATTTTAGGCATCAACCAAGCTCTAAAGGAAATGATTAAGTACCTGATCCCTAGTCTTCATCCTTCCTTAATTTCCCCAAGGACTGCCTTGATGTGAAACTTAATGGATTCTTTTCTATTCTTTTTGTAGCATTTAGACCTTGCCCATTTCCTTCTTTTTAAAATCCATTTTCCTCTTGATTTTACTCACCCTTTAATTTTCTTCTTGCATTTTTGGCTGCTACTCTCTTTTATTGCTTTTCTCCCTTACCCAACCCCTGGAGTTCGGTGCTCACTGGATCTTTGCTCAAAGTCTTTTCCTTTCCTTGTCTATATCCTTTACCTGGGCAATATTTCAAATTCTTATTTCATTAAATAGCATTTATATGTTGATGGCATTAACATGTTCAGACTCAACTTGAATCTTGATTTATTCATCTACTCCCCATTCCAGGAACAAAGTCCAGCACATTATAGACTACTAAGAATTATTTGTTGAATTATTTGTTTTGTGATTCTCTTCTTAGAGTTCCAGAACCAAATATACTTTGTGAATCTCTACTTGAATGTCCCATAAATACTTTTAAATCTTTGAGGTCTATAAACAAACAAACAAACAAAAAACATTATCACCTCCACCAATCTTCCTCCAGCTTTCATGTTCTTTCTCATTTATTGGGTCTACCATTAGCATGAGTGTCCGCACTAGAAACCTCCACCTAATACCTGGTTTCTTTTCTTTCTCAACTCCTTACATTCACCTGGTTAGCAAGTCCTACTGTTTATCATCTGCCTTTTTTCTTTACCCAAAACTTTCCAATCTCCATTGCAAATGCCCTACTTTAGATTACTATTCACTCAATACAGACATGGTTAGACACCTCCAATGATTTCCTTAACCTCAAGATAAAATCTAAACTTTAAAAATTATATATCAAACAAAAAAGATTCAGTACAGCACAGGATGCAACAATTTGAGTAAAGAGACAACCCTCAGAATGGGAGAAAATATGTGGAAGCTATGCTTCAGATAAGGAATGGATAACCAGAATATATAGGGAATTTAAGCTGCTCATTCACAAAAAAAAAATGAATAATTCAATTTTAAAAAATGCATGAATGAGCTAAAGAGACAACTCTCTAAGAAAGACATATGAATGGTTAAAATTTGTATGAAACATTATTCAACATCTCTTATCATAAGGGAAATGTAAATCAAAACCACAATAAAATATCACTTAACCCCAGTAAGAATGGCTCTGATCAAGGAAATTAAGAATGGCAAGTGCTGGCAAGGCTGTGATGAGAATGGAACCCTCCTACACTGCTGGTGAGAATGTAAACTGGTACAACCCTGCGGACAACAATATGGAGGTTCCTCCAAAACTTACGAATAGAACTACCATATGACCCAGTAATACTGCTCCTTAGTATCTACCCAAAGGGCAGGAAGAAAGAAAAACATTTACATACCCATGTTTATTGTAGCATCATTCACAATTGCTAAAACATGGAATCAACCTAAATGCTAAGAACTGATGAATGGGTTGAAAACTGTGATGCATATATGCTATGGATTACTATTCAGCCATAAGGAACAATGAGACCCTGTCAGTTGACCTAAAGTGAATGAATATAGAAGATTTATTGCAGGACCAGCAGTTAGCATAATGGCTATGTCACGGACTCCCATGTAGTCGACCGCGGTTTGAGTCCCAGACCCGGTGGCTTAAACTCACGCTGGGCACATGTGTGTGCGTGCCCAGGATCCTGAGAGGAGAATGGAAAAGAAGGGATTGTGGTGTGGCCATCTCCCCTGGGGCGTGATTTCTCGCTTTCTGTCTCTCTGTCTCGCTCTGTCTGTCTGGCAAGTGCACGTGCCCTATAGCAAAAACCTCTCCAAAAAAAAAGAAAAAAAGATTTATTGCTAAGTGAAGCAAGCCAGACTATGAAAGACGAACACCTTATATCCTTGCTTAATATATACTGAATGTCTGCACTCCATGGCAGAAATGGAAAGAACCACGGCTGTAATAGTAGGCAGCATTAGCATTGAAACCTGTGACTATCAGAGAGGGGTGGACAGTAGAAGGTAGGTTGGAGGGCCTCAGGGCCCAGATAGCAAAGTTCTCTGTTGAAAATGTTTTTGGTAATATCCTTCAATTACCATATACTGCATGCATACCTTGAAAAACATACTGTGTACTATGGAGAAGTACAATGATTAAACCTAAATAACAAGTCATAAAATTTGAAAAAAAAATTGATTATACTTTTAAGTACATAATAAACTCCATGCTTCTCCATTCACTCCAAACAGTTGTTACTCTATTTTTAATTTCTCATCAGTAGCCGGGGTTTGATGTAACTTCCCTGGTTCTTACATCTACTCTGTCCTTTGTTTAGAAGATTCTCTTCCTGGTACTTTATCTCCATTCCATTGGTCATCACGAAATTCTTTTTTCCCCTTAGGCTCTTCATATATCAGTCCAGATATCAAGAAATTTAGGACCTCATTGATTCTCTGAACTCTGTTCATTCTCCTATGCAGTGTTCCAATATCTTTTTATGTGATACTTTTTTTTTTTTTGAGAAGTTTTGCTATAGGTTACATGCACTTGCCAGAGAGACAGAAAGCGAGAAATCATCCCCCTGGGGGATGGCCACACTCCTCCGTTCTCCCCTTGGGATCTTGGACACGCATGCACACAGGCCTGGCATAAGTTTCAAGCTGCTGGGTCTGGGACTTGAACCGTGATCGCCTACGTGAGAGTCCAGCGACATGACCATTACACCATCTGCTGGTTCCACGATACTTATCCTAATAAATTTTAGTTAAGCCTCTAGTTATCCATATCCTGCATTTGCTTCTAAGTTTCTTACGGGTAGACATCTGTTTTCTTCACCAGTTAGTCACTATTTTATCAGCGTGATGGCAAGCACAGGCATCAATATTTTTTGAACAGATGGATGACCAGAGTCACAAATGTAAAGTTAAATTAACTATGTTTAGAAAAATTGGTTCGAACATATCTCACCTGGAACAGAGAAGAATGATAGGACTGGAGTGTGAGAAGCTGGATGTACCAATAAAGCAAGAAGTTCAGACCCAGAACTAGAGCGGGGACAGTAACATGTGGCCATGGTGCTAAGCTCCTCCTGTGTTTCTGAATTTAATGGTTCTGCTTTCCCCTTCATGAAGTCAGGTTTTGTCCTGTATTCTGATGTAGTTCAGACAGCTATCAAGTGACTGTAGCTGTCAGCAACTTACTAGATTCTATTGTAACCCTTGTATCTATGGAGACTAATTCAACTGAACACTTGCATAATAAATTATTCCTTTTTGTTCACATGCCTTACAACAAAATCTTATTAATTTCCCAACTTAGAAATGCTAGTAATTATATCAGTACAATAATCCTTTGAAACTTCCTTCGATGTATAATTATAAACTTCACATAGTCGTTCTTAGCATTGAATAAGTCAGAATCCCAGAAGAAAATAGAATATTCTCAAGCAGAGGAATCGGGAATGCAGGGGGAACTCTTTACAAGTGTGTGTGCAAGATCTAAGGAGACCAACAAGAGACAGAACCCAGGGCTTGCTCCAGTGAGGAGTCATTGCTGTGTGGCCTCAAGCTGCTCAGATCCAAGGTGAGCTGTGTGAACAAGGCCAAGGACACAAGGCCAAGGCCCTCCTGGGGAGGAGAGTACACCTACCTGCTGCACTGGCAGGGGGCAGCACGAGAGCACCAGCCCCCCTCCTTCCTCCCTCCAGTACCATGCCATTAGGACCCACCGACTTAAGCCAACTGCAGGGCTAAAGACAAGAGGCCACACACGTCCTAGGGCAAAGGACAGAGCAGGGAAAAGTAGACAGAGGTTCTGGAGTAGTAAATGGAAATGTTTAGCACAGGCAACTTCTAAATCTTTTTCAGTTAAAAGAATAGTCTAAAATCATATCTGAGTATGAATAAAAGAGAAAAATGTCAACCTCAAATGTAAAAGTATTCAGACTATATATGTGTGTGTGTGTGTGTGTGTGTGTGTACAGTGCAACTCTGCACACGTGCTTAGTGAATCAGAACCTGAAGATTATTCTACATCATAGGATTTGTTATTATTCAGGATGTGAACCCAGACCCCTATGCGGATGAACCATGCAGAAAGTTGTGCCACTGTCTAACCCCAAATATACATAAAATTCTATGCGTCACCAAACTCTAAAGTAAATTTTGGTTCAAGGACATTAAATACTTAGGTATTGTTCAAAAGCTGTGATGTCAAAGAGATCCAAGAGTTCTATTCGTCAGTCACGTGTCGCGTCGGTCTACTGCGTTGGGCGCTCTTTCCCAAGTAACAGACGGTTTACCAAAGCATGAACTGAGACTTTTTAAGCTTCCACACACAAAAAAATACTATGGAAAGAACATCACGAGGAGTCTATAAACAATATTACCTTAATTTTTTTTAAGTAACTCATATTTTCTTATTTTTAGAGAGAGATTTTTGTTATAGGGTATGTGTGCTTGCCGGAGAGACAGAGAGACAGAGAGATAGGAAAGGAGAAATCACCACCCAGGGGGATGGCCATGCCACAGTCCCTTCTCGTCCATTCTCCTATAGGGATTTTGGGCATGCATGCACACACACCCGGTGTGAGTTTTAAACCACCCGGTCTTGGGACTCAAACCGCGGTCAACTACATCAGAGTCCAGCAATGTAACCATTATACCATCGGCCAGTCCCAAGCTCATAGTTTCATCCAGTGATTGAAAGATTTATTCTGTAAATTAAGAATTTGGATTCACTTATGATTTATGTTTGAAAGTAACACGAGGACAGGCCCGGCAGCGCAGTGATTAAGCACTGCTCAGAGGAAGCTGAATCCTACATGGATGGCTTCAAAAACCATTAGGGGGAACCAGCAGTTAGCGTAATGGCTATGTCGCTGGACTCCCACGTAGTTGATCGCGGTTCGTGTCCTGGACCCGGTGGCTTAGAACTCATGCCGGGCACGTGTGCATGCGTGCCCAAGATCCCAAAAGGAGAATGGAGGAGAAGGGATTGCGGCGTGACCATCCCCTCTGGGGGGTGATTTCTCGCTTTCTGTCTCTCTGTCTCTCTCTGTCTGTCTGGCGAGCGCACGCGCCCTATAGCAAAAACCTCTCCAAAAAAAAAAAAGAAAAAGAAAAAAACCATTAGGCATGCAGCATCCAGGATCCTGACAGGATGGAGAAGTGGAGTACTAGGAACTATTAAGGGATCATGGTGTGACCAGGCCCCATTAGGAGGTTCTCTCTCTCTCTCTCTCTCTCTGTCTCTCATTCCTGGACACAGGCCCTCTGACAAAAGGAAAAAGAGACTTAAATCCTGTCCATACTGTTGGGCATATGTGTGTATTTGGTAACTTTCAATGTCTTACTTTTAGGTTTCCTCAGTCCCTCACCTCCGCCAAGGCAGGTCAATTTAGGATTTCTTAACACACTGCTCTCAGGGCAAGAAGACACTTAGAGAAGGCAGATTTGACCTTGAGATACAAAATTTAGGCTGATCAAATACATAGCACAGACAATACCCATCACGTAATCATTAACAACAAACAAACAAAACCATTCGCATGCTTTAGAAAGCAACCTGAAGACAGAAACCACGCACATCGAGGCGTGCTCAGGAAGAGGCAAGACTAGGGGTGTCAGAAGGGCATTTTTTCTGCACGCAGAACCAGATGGTGACAACTGAAAGAGCGAGGAGGCATGTATGATGAGTTTAAACAGTGCTCAGAGCAAAGTGTGGTCATACGGTACCTGCTCTGGGGTGCTCCCCAGAGGTCATGCCGAGGAGAGGGAATCTGACGAAGTCGGAAGGGACCTCAAGCAGACGTGCCAGGAAACCTAAAATAGTGAAATCTCCCTGCAGCACGCACTTCATCCCGAACACTGCAAGTCATTCTTTCAGAAATGGTGCACACATTCCTGCATCCGTATGACTGTAAAAATGTATGTTTGTATTTTCATAAATGATACATGTGCTGTCTCCACCTCACGGTGCCCGCTACGTGCGCTATGAGCTGTGCTTTTTAGAGCTGTCTGGGATAACATTTATATCAGCATTTACAGATCCACTTTCTTTTTTCTTTATGCCAGCGGGTGCACACACACGCGGAGGAGGAAAACAGCGAGGGCGAGAGGGCGCACCTCCACCCCGGCCACCCCAGTCTTTTCTCACTCAGTTCTCTGTCCATCAAGGTCCTGGCACCTGCCTGTGTGCCAGCTCTGGCGTGTGTAAGCTGCCAGGTCAGGACCGGATCCACGGTCAGCCATGTGGCATCTGGCTACCTCCACACGCACTTCACCATGGTGCGACAGCCATGTTTTGTTTTGTTTTCCCCAACAACGTTCTGTTGCATGCCTGCACTATAAGTTATAAAATTATGTTCTCCATTGATGGGCAGTCATTTTTTAATCACTTATTTATTTTTATTTATTATTGTTTTCAATTTGCTAAAAGGTATATGTGCTCACTAGAGAGAGAGAAAGAGAGACAGAGTGAGAAAGCAAGCCTCCAGGTCCAGGATTTGAACTGCAGTCTCCTGTGTGGGAGCCCAGCACCCTAGCCACCATGCCACCTGCTGGCCCCTTGATAGGCATTTAGTTTGCCCCAGTCAACATCCTTATGCCTGGATTTTTAGGCACATTGATGATTATATTTGAGGTTAAATTTCTAAATTAGGAATGCAAAGGGTGTGTAGTTTAAATTTTGGTAAATATCACCTGATTCCTTTCAGACCTTAGATAAATTTTTACTCCCACAAATAGCATTCAAGTGTCTGTTTTACCCAATTTTGTTCTCACCATGAATTAACAGAGTTTATCTGATTGGTGCAAAGTATTATAGCACTACTTTTAATTTGCACTTTGTTAAGTATAAATGTAGTTGTGAATATCTATAAATGGTTTTTGTTTCGTGTTGTTTTAATTTTTATTTGAAGGCCTGTGTACTTGGGGGAGACAGGGTGGAGAGACAGCGGAAGAAAACACCTCCCTTCTCCCAATCCCTTCTCCTTCATCTCTCCCTTTTTGGGGATTTTGGGCCATGTGTGCACACATGGTTTTCATGTGTTTTTCAAGCCACCAGGTCCAGGACTCAAACTGCATAGTCAGCCATGCGGGATCCAGCTGCCTTAGCCACCACACCACCAGAGGGTCCTCTGTAAATGCTCTTAAGTTTTAAGGTTTGGGAGCATGTTGTTTCTTTCTTTCTTCTTTTTTTTTTTTTTTAGAGGTTTTTGCTATAGGGCATGTGCGCTCGCCAGAGAGAGAGAGACAGAGATACAGAAAGCGAAAAATCACCCCCCAGGGGGATGGCCACGCCACAATCCCTTCTCCTCCATTCTCCTCTCAGGATCTTGGGCACACATGCACACACACCCGGTGTGAGTTTTAAGCCACTGGGTCCGGGACACGAACCGCGGTCGACTACATGGGAGTCCAGCAACATAGCCATTACACTAACTGCTGGTCCCACATTTCATTTCTTTTGAGAAGCTTGTTCACGTACTGTATCAGTTCATGTTGGTTTGTTGGCATTTTTCTTACTGAGTTATAAAAGTTAATTAGATACTAGGAAAATCAATCTTTTGTTCACATACTGCAGACTCTTGGTGGAGTTTTCATGTATCTTTGAACATGTGTTTGTGCCGTTGAGAGTCTTTCCATCTGTATTTGCTTGCACAAAAAGACTATTCTTTTTAATACTTTTTTGTAACTGTTCATTTTCCTCCAAAGTTTTAAAGATATATTTTCTACCTTAAGAATGTGAATCTGTTTGCAATTTATTCTGGAGCAAGGGCCAAGGTGCAAAGCCTGCTTCACTTTTACCTCCAAACCATTTCACTGAATAATCTCTCTCTTCACACTGATAAAATGACACCTTCTACCGCATAGTCAGTTTTCAGGCAGTGACTGGTCGGCAGCCTCAACATCCTCCTCAGAGTTTCAGGAATCAGACAAAGGCAGGGATAACAGGGAGCACAAATGGAAGCTTTGTGTTTAATCCGTAATGAACCTGGAAGATAGTTAACTCCATCCCCGAATCAGAAAAGGAAAAAGCACAAATATTTTCCAAAAGATGTCAGGAGGGCTTGCAAAAGATGAGCTCCAGAGTGAGGAGCTCAGAAACCCAGCTCTCTTGGGACCAGCAGTTGGTGTAATGGCTATGTCGCTGGACTCCCATATAGTCGACCACGGTTCCAGTCCCAGACCCGGTAGCTGGAACTCATGGCGGGTTCGTGTGTGTGTGTGTGTGTGTGTGCGCCTAAGATCCCGAGAGAAGAATGGAGGAGAAGGGATTGCGGCATGGCCGTACCTCCCTGGGGGTTGATTTTTCACTTTCTGTCTCTCTCTGTCTTTCTGGCAAGCACATGTACCCTACCTCTCAAAAAAAAAAAAAAAAAAAAAAGAACCCCAGCAGAGGTTGGGGGCCAGGCCAGATCAATGTAATCTGTGCATGTGTATATACATGTATGTATATGTGTGTGGTATATGAACGTGTATGTATGTGTGTATACATGTATGTGCGTGTATGAACTGGGTAGGCTATTACCCAGATCAATGTATATTCAATAGATCATTTCTAGCCCCCAAAGATCATTTCACCCTCCTCTCCAGTTATTGTCTGGACCATGACAAGGACTGTTCTGCGTTCTGGCACTGGCTTGGTTTGCCCTGATCACGAGTCTGTACAATGGAAGTGTGTAATGTATTCTCCTTTTCTCTGGGTTGGCACTCACCCTCTCCTCTCCCTTGTTCACTGCTGTGCAGTATCTCACAGCACACAGCCCACGGCCTTGTATCCCTCCTCCCGTTGGTGCACTCGGCTTGTTTTCCATTGGGGCATCATAAATCAAATTAATGCTATGAACATTTGTGACACAGTATTTTGAGATGCATGAACTGATTTTCTCACCAAAGCCACATATGCAAGCAATTTGTTTCTGGGATGGTAGAGAATTGAGATCTTTGCATAGTAAGAAGTCCTAGAGCTTCAAATTGCTGCTGTCTGCAGGAGCGAGAAAGGAGACACTGTTAGAATCACTTCAAGTCCAACCCTGAGTGTGCAGTGCGCTTCGTTCCTTGTGTATGTATATGCATGGGCATGTGTATGTGAGTGTTTATGCATGTGTGTGACTACATATATAGCTTAGACACATACATGCATGCACATGCACATGCATGTGTCTATGTGTGCACACACGGATATCCCTATACATGTGTGCATGTGCATATACATACGTGTGCGCACATGTCTATGTGCGACGTGTGTGCATTTGTGTGGCTGTATATGTACATATATGTGTACATGTGTGTGTATGCATGTGTTTCTATGTGTCTGTATCTATGCACATCCCTTCTCTTTCATCTTCGATGTTGCCTTTGGAAATTGCCTTCTAACCCTATGTTTCTGAGCAGATGCTGTTTGCATCTGTGCAGCTTACTGAGCTTGTATCTTCACTTTTCCTCCAGTCGCCAGTGGGTGCCCTTATCTTATCGCTTCCTGTAGGATGCTCCTCTTGGTTTTCCTCCCAAACGGCCCCTCTGCTCCTGTGTCCCACGTGCACGCGATTCTCGCCGGTCTCAGCTCCTGCAGCCGGTCCTCCCACTGGCAAGGCAGTAACGTCCGAGTGTCCTGGATTCTCTGACTTCCGTGAATATGCTTCCTGTCTTTTGCCATTAATTATTATGCTGGATTCTTATTCAAGAAACATACTTAGAAGTTCTTAAAAGCTTTTATGAGGGAGGATGTAGAATTTTACCATGAGATTTTCAGTCTCTATGGAGACAGTGCTTTTTCTCCTTTGACATATTAATGCCCTATTATATACTAATTAATTTCTGAGGGGAACTTATTTGCCTACTTCTTACAGTTTTTGTTAATTGCTTCTTTATATTTTAACTGTTTCTAGATTAACTTTATACATTTTGTTTTTTCTAGACAATCATCATTTCATCCAATTTTCAAATGATTAGTTTAGAGTTTGACAATATAACTACATATAGCTATTTTATTTTGCATTTCTGTACTTTTATTTTTGTTTTATGTATTTCCTCTCATTTATCCTGACTAAGCTAATTATTTCAGTGCTACTGTAACAAATGGTCAATTCTTAAATTTACGTCTTTGTTACGGAGTTTCTGAATTTGTAATTAATTGAAGATTTTATAGTTACTTTTTTTTTCTTGCATTCTATGGGACAATTTTAATATAATTTTTTTTTAGTAAGATCTCATTCTGCAGTTGAGTTTCTGCTGTTTTCACTCAAAATCTATTTTACTCCTGTGTGTTCTCTGATATTTGCCCTTAAACTCATAATGAACTTCTCCTGTAAAAAAAACCTTTCAGGCCTATTTTGAAATCCTATTCTTCCAGAGAAGAATGGCGCTTTTTTTTTTTTTCTTTTCGGTCAGTCTCCTGGGTTTACCACTTCTCTTAGACTACTTCAAGTTAAATTGTCTGCATAGGCTTCTCATGACTTTCACGTTGTGTGAATCCATGTTAAAAGCTGATTTAAGAACTGGACGTGGTTACAAATCCTCAGGGGATTCCTGTCCTTTCCCACCTACAGGATGATATAGCCCCCCTTCTGCCAGGGCACAATTGCAGAGTGTGTCTTCCCCGGAGAAGGTGCGAGAAGGTGCTCCCGTTTGGAAGACAGATTACGTGGCCCTGCCATGCTGAGTTGCCAGGTGAGTTTTCTTCCTGCCCGCTGGTGCGTGAATTAACCCCGTGCTCTCCTTTATAGAGTGTGCACTAACCCTTGGGGCCAGTCCGTTCGGGGGCAGAGCTTCCAGTCCAGGGTGCTGGACACCACAGTCCTGCTTTCTGTCCCCTTTACCTGAGGAAGCTATCAAGGAAAAATCTCACAAGCGGGGAAAGAAATGAAGAAGAAAAATAGAGAAGAAAGGCATTTGTGGGACACAGAAATGACTGATTTTCTGTTGATGATAATGTGATAATGTGTATAGTGTCCTCAGCTGGACTGGTCTGACACGTGTTCATTCTTAGCATCACATTAGATGCTAAGAGATGTTTAGTGATTGAATGGATAAAATAAATTTTAAAAATCTCACAGGTATCAGAGCCCATGGCATATGCTTGGAATACAGTGTGGAAGGTCAAAATACACCACCCGGAAGTGTACTCCGTGGGCATGTTTCCAGGTGGCTGTTGCAGGGGCGAGGGATGCCGCCCTCTGAGGCTTTGGTACATATCACCACCAGCAGGGAGGTTAGTGAGGGAAGGCCTTCACGTTTATTTAACGTGCATGTATGCACGCAGAAGCCTTCAGACCAAAGACCCAAAGATATAGGGAAGCTTCTGATTTCATGCTTAGTCTGAAGAAGCAAGGACTTCCGTGTATAAACCCGACAACGGGATTGGACCGAAAGGGTGTGAGCTAATGGAGATAGACTGAAGGGGAAACCTCTCTGTTTTAATTCTTCCTGGTCTTTCTGTGCCGACTCTTAAACAGAAAAAGTGGAAGGAAGTTAAAGTAATATGTTTAAGTTTAATAGCTTGCTTTGGGAAAAGGGGGTTCAGGTTTCTATGGCCTGCCTTGGGGAATCCTCTGGTTTTCTTTCTAAGAATTTTTTAATCTTTTTTTTTTTTTTTCCATTTGCTGCAGGGTAGATGCACTCACCAAGAGAGATGGAGACAGAGAGAGAGAGAGTGAGAAAGCAAGCTGCCAGGTCTAAGATTGAACTGTGGTTGGCCATGTGGGAGTCCAGCACCTTAACCACCACGTCATCTGCATGGCTTGCCTTGGGCGAGAAAGAACATGAGAAACAGGATGGCAGGGGAGGTCACATAGAGACTCTGCCTCTGAAGCCTTCACTTTGGGATATCATTTCCGAGCTCCACTCTCTTGGAAAGGGCGGCAGATACAGAATTGGGAAAGACATTTGCTTCTGTTTACGTCAGTAGAGTAAGCAGGCGTGCTCCACCCTGCCCGATAAAGCATTACAGAGCTCCTGCCCTCCGCCTTCCTCCTGCAGCTCATGAACAAGGAAGAACAGATGGTTCTACTGAAAAGAGGGGCGAGGATCAAGGGACAGACAAACGCCGACAGGACTTACCTGGGCCTTGTCCTTTCAGCTGGGACCCAGAGACGGGGCCTGGAGTGCGAGACAGGTGGCTTTCAGTCAACAAGTGGTGAATGTGCCTGGCTGGGTTTCTGGAACTCCATTCCAAACTTCTACTAGAAAGGTTAGTGATTGGATATAGAAGATAAATCAAAATAAAATATATTAAATTTAAAAACTCAAACCACATTTTCCATAATCCCTTGCAGTGTAGTCCTGCTTGCAAATGTGTCTCCAGCAACTAGTTGTTCTTCACCGACTGCCCTAGGGACCAGCAGAAGGTGTAGTGGTTACGTCACTGGCTGACTGCAGTTCAAGTCCCAGACTCGGTAGCTTGAAAATAACACCAGATGCGTTTATGTGTGTGCCCAAGATCCAGAAAGGAGAACAGAGGAGAAGGGATTGTGGCATGGCCAGCGCCCCTAGGGGGTGATTTCTTACCAGCCCCCCACCACACTGACCACCCCACCCAAGTGATCACATGTGTCCTAAGGCAAAACCTCTAAAAAAAAAAAAGCATACCCTAAGGCCGAATTAGCAAGTGCTATGAGTCAGGATCGTTAGGACTAGCAGACTGTACACCGTACATCCCAGAACACTGTGGCCATCAGAACACGAGTGGCAACGAGTGTTAGCAGACTACATTCAGCCTTAATGTATTTTGCAAGCAGAATTATCTTTACAAATGTTAGTCATTCTTTTTTTTTTAGAGAGTTTTTTTGTTTGTTTGTTTTTTTTTTGCTATAGGGTATGTGTGCTCACTGGAGAGACAGAGAGAGATAGAGAGATAGAAAGCAAGAAGTCACCCCCCTCACACACAGGGGGAATGGCCGTACTGCAATCCCTTCTCCTCCGTTCTCATTCTCCTCTTGGGATTTTGGGTATGCATGCACACGTGCCCAGTGTGAGTTTTAGCTGTGAGGTCCAGGACTTGCACTGTGGTCGACTACATGGGAGTCCAGTGATGTAATCATTACACATTCCGCTGGTCCCAGTCATTCACTTTGTTAAAAAATCTAGAATAATGATGTTACTTAATAGTTCTAAAAGGTGCAAAGCTATAAGGGTGGGAAAAGGGGGTTTGATTCCTTGTTGATTTCCCAGGTTTACAAAGAAAATTAGTTACCCGAGTGTTAAAGTAACTTTTTGTTTTTAGATTAAGTTGTAGGGGCTGTAGGTTGCCTAGTGGTTAAAAAGTGCTGGACTCCCATGTGGTCAACTGTGATTCCAGTTCCAGACCGGACAGCTTGAAACTCATGCTAGTCATGTGTGCATGCATATGCCCAAAATCCTGAGAGGAGAATAGAGAAGAAGGAATTGTGGCATGGCCATCCCCCCTTGTGGGGGTGCGATTTCTCACTTTCTGTCTCTCTGTCTTTCTCTGTCTCTCTGGCAAGCACATGTGCTCTATAGCAAAAACCTCTTTCTCAAAAAAAAAAAAAAAAAAAAAGATTAGTTGGAAAACATTTCACAACAGTTCTCAGTAATATTAGCTCCAAAATCAAGAAAAAATGTATGCAACTGTGAAGAAAATGATTTTTCATGGAGCTTAGCCATCTTGAAACTGTCCAAGGAACAGTTAGGTAAACGAGGAACAGGAGTCCACGGTGAGGGGGATAATGTTGAGGCAGGAGTGTTGGGCGATCAGACCCAACACCCACGTCGGTTCTTGTCCTACGCTTATGAAGAATTAGAGACACAGCCATGGGGAGGAGCAGAAAGCGAGGCTTGTTGGGGAAAGAGAAAAGCTTCCAGTGCTGTGGAAGAGGGCTCAGATGACTTGCTGAAGAGGGGCTGGAGGCGAGGGGGTTTATCTAGTAGCCTCAGTGATGGGCTGGCTTTCTGATAAGGGAGTGGGTTTTAGAAAATGGTTACCTGATAGCCTGAGTGATATATTACCCCATTCTTGGTAGGGTCAGCAGACCACAGTGTCCTGAACATCTGGTTAGAGTGTAGTTACTGGGTAGGAACTGCTGCTCTTAGCTACAGCTGCTTTACATTCCAGTGCAGCCAGCTCTTGTCTATGTATTCTTGGCCACTGTGACTCCATCTTGACCTCAACTGTCTGTGTGTTCAAGATCCCTATCTCTTGCCTTATTAGCAAGGAGTCAGAAAACTCTTTAGAGACATGTAGATATAGATATAGATATAGATAAATATAAGTATAGATATAGATAGTATGTTTACCAGACCAGAAAGGAGAAACACAAAGACTTCATGAACAAAGAAACACACGGTGACTCCCTTCCAGGCCTTTACCCCATCTACCTGTGAGTCTCGGTCCTATCTCAGTGTGGCCAACGTTTTTAAACTAGAGAATTTTCATGGTAGTTCTCTAACAAATGACTCTATGATATTTAAATAATAAAATGCCAAATATGATTTTAATATTTTTAAAATAGCCACAAATAGACATTATTATTATTATTTACATTTATTTGTTTACTGTTATTTTCAGGCCACTGGGTCCAGGACTTGAACTGCAACCAGCCGTTTGGGAGTCCAGCACCCCCCCACCAGATGAATCCCACATTTGACTGAGCCTGTAACATGTTGCAAACACTCTCTAGGCACCGGGAAGACTGCAGTGCATGACAGATACGATCTTTCCTGAGTGATCTTGCACTTCGCGGAGGTGGGTCTGGGCCGAGGATCTGTCCAGCTAGCGAGCACTTCCCTGGATGCTGACGTGTCCCTGATGTCCCATCAGTTGCTTGTTCAGCATCCGTTCCTGGAGAGAGAACTCTGTTCAGACTTCAGATCAGTTTCCCAATGATTTCCTTCAGTCTTAACAACAATGAACGTAATGCAAACAGAGGAACCTGCAGATCGCACCTGACTCCCTCTGCACGGTGCTGTCCATCCACACAAGGTGCAGATGACTCTGTTTAAGTCACGTCTCATCAGGGTGCAGATATCCTGGGAAGGATGGTTATTTTTATAGAGTGGGATCATCTTTAAGGCCAAATTAAATATATAACTTACTTACTTTTAGCATTTCTCAAATCAATAGGCTTCCATTGAGTAATCTTTTAGACATTTTCTTTAAAGCATTCTTTATGTATACTTATAAAGTATTTAGAATCAGTTTATTAAAAGATAGGCTGGGGACCACAGACGGTGTAATGGTTACGTCACTGGACTTCCACGTAGATGACTGTGGTTAGCGTCCCGGACCTGGCAACTTGAAACTCATGGTGGGCACATGTGTGTGCGTGCCCAGGATCCTGAGAGGAGAGTGAAAAAGGAATTGCGGCATGGCCATCCCCTCTAGGGGATGATTTATTGCATTCTGCCTCTCTGTCTCTCTCTCTCTCTGGTGAGCACACACATCCTATAGTAAAATCTCTCCCTAAAAAAAAAAAAAAAAAAAAGACAGGCTGGATAGAGGCCCAGGTGGAAACCCACTGTCCCGAGAGGTCACTGCACAGGGGGAGGCTCTGGGTGAGTGTCTGGGAGCCTCCTCCCGGGTATGCTGGTACCTGTGGGCCCATGACCCCAGCTGGCTGAGGCTAGGGCTGGACCATGGTGACGAGGTCCTGTGGAGTGTCCTCATGCTCTCATGTATAAGTGAGTGAATGAATGAATAACAGGTGTAGGCGCCACCACCTGGTACCTGCCAGCTCTTGTCTATGTATTCTTGGCCACTGTGACTCCATCTTGACCTCAACTGTCTGTGTGTTCAAGATCCCTATCTCTTGCCTTATTAGCAAGGAGTCAGAAAACTCTTTAGAGACATGTAGATATAGATATAGATATAGATAAATATAAGTATAGATATAGATAGTATGTTTACCAGACCAGAAAGGAGAAACACAAAGACTTCATGAACAAAGAAACACACGGTGACTCCCTTCCAGGCCTTTACCCCATCTACCTGTGAGTCTCGGTCCTATCTCAGTGTGGCCAACGTTTTTAAACTAGAGAATTTTCATGGTAGTTCTCTAACAAATGACTCTATGATATTTAAATAATAAAATGCCAAATATGATTTTAATATTTTTAAAATAGCCACAAATAGACATTATTATTATTATTTACATTTATTTGTTTACTGTTATTTTCAGGCCACTGGGTCCAGGACTTGAACTGCAACCAGCCGTTTGGGAGTCCAGCACCCCCCCACCAGATGAATCCCACATTTGACTGAGCCTGTAACATGTTGCAAACACTCTCTAGGCACCGGGAAGACTGCAGTGCATGACAGATACGATCTTTCCTGAGTGATCTTGCACTTCGCGGAGGTGGGTCTGGGCCGAGGATCTGTCCAGCTAGCGAGCACTTCCCTGGATGCTGACGTGTCCCTGATGTCCCATCAGTTGCTTGTTCAGCATCCGTTCCTGGAGAGAGAACTCTGTTCAGACTTCAGATCAGTTTCCCAATGATTTCCTTCAGTCTTAACAACAATGAACGTAATGCAAACAGAGGAACCTGCAGATCGCACCTGACTCCCTCTGCACGGTGCTGTCCATCCACACAAGGTGCAGATGACTCTGTTTAAGTCACGTCTCATCAGGGTGCAGATATCCTGGGAAGGATGGTTATTTTTATAGAGTGGGATCATCTTTAAGGCCAAATTAAATATATAACTTACTTACTTTTAGCATTTCTCAAATCAATAGGCTTCCATTGAGTAATCTTTTAGACATTTTCTTTAAAGCATTCTTTATGTATACTTATAAAGTATTTAGAATCAGTTTATTAAAAGATAGGCTGGGGACCACAGACGGTGTAATGGTTACGTCACTGGACTTCCACGTAGATGACTGTGGTTAGCGTCCCGGACCTGGCAACTTGAAACTCATGGTGGGCACATGTGTGTGCGTGCCCAGGATCCTGAGAGGAGAGTGAAAAAGGAATTGCGGCATGGCCATCCCCTCTAGGGGATGATTTATTGCATTCTGCCTCTCTGTCTCTCTCTCTCTCTGGTGAGCACACACATCCTATAGTAAAATCTCTCCCTAAAAAAAAAAAAAAAAAAAAAAGACAGGCTGGATAGAGGCCCAGGTGGAAACCCACTGTCCCGAGAGGTCACTGCACAGGGGGAGGCTCTGGGTGAGTGTCTGGGAGCCTCCTCCCGGGTATGCTGGTACCTGTGGGCCCATGACCCCAGCTGGCTGAGGCTAGGGCTGGACCATGGTGACGAGGTCCTGTGGAGTGTCCTCATGCTCTCATGTATAAGTGAGTGAATGAATGAATAACAGGTGTAGGCGCCACCACCTGGTACCTCGTCAGTGGCCCGTGAGTCTGGCAGGCTCAGGGCAGTGGACAAAGGTGGGAAGACCGACAACCACAGCCTCCCCTTGCGCTCCTCAGAGACCTGTGAGGCACAATAAAAGATTCCGTGGGCTTGTTTTGACTGCTGCCAATAAATACTATAAGTTATTTATTCATACAAAAATGGCAAAATTCTCATATTTAAGAATGTTAACAAGCCAGGCGTTTGAAATGCAAGTTTCAAAATCTTTAAAAAAGAAAAAGATAAAAGACATTTTAAACATGAGCATGCTCCTCTCACTAAATATTTTCGGTATCTATTCATTTGTTTGAACAAAGAGTAAAATAAACATAAAACATTCATATATCAAGGTCTTCCTACCACAATAAAATCAACTTCTTTTTGTAGAGGAACTGATAAGGCATTATGTTAGATTGGCTATACTTGCTGTCTTATGCAAATTGCATTTAGCTCGGCACCCTTTGTAAGCTTCAGAGAAAATGATTTTTTTTTAATCTGTACTGACGAAAGGTAGCACTTAGCTTTTTCGTAAACCTGCGTCCAAAACCAGGCACGTATTTCATTGTTTGAGGAAAAAAAATTAAGATAAGAAAAGAAAAAGATGCAAATTTGATTCGTTGTGTGAAAGACCCTTATTTTTTAATTTTTATGATGGCTTCAGATTGTGCATGGAGAAGAAACCAGTTTTAGCTGAATTCGCAGCAAAGACAGTGGCAAAGATTCTAGAATGAATACAAATCCCAGCACACACCACCTCCTCCTTTAACCTAGATTTGTGAGAGTTATTTGTGTGTTTATAGCAGATGATATTCTTAGGCAATACTTATGCTCTTTTCAATTTTAAATCATTTTGCTCTTTTGCTGTGCTTATAATGGTCTCTGCCTTAAATGGGTAAAACCTTCCAGAGAGACGGAGTGGCCATTTCCCGCTCTATTTCCGAAGACTGGGCATGAATTAGCTGCCATGACAGAAGAGAGGCCCATGCTGGTTTTCAGAACAGCGGTGCGGCCCAGAGCAGTTTCCTCACGTCTCCCAGGAGACGAGACTTGGGCCTTTCCTAGGGTGAAAAGTTCAGAGATCACCTGTGCTGGGAAACTGGTTGAAAAGCCACTCAGATGCACTTTGCAGAGGGTCACAGGGTGTGGCGTTGTCCAGAGGATGGGTCGGCCTCCTGCTCTGCGGGAGCAGCTGACTCAGGGGCAGGAACTTAGCTGGGATGTGCTATTGTAAGTTCAAATACTAGCGAATCCATTCAGAAATGGGTGTCCTTATGAAAAGCAAGTTATTAAAGCATTCATCAGTAAGGAACTCCTAAATCGGATATCCCCTGAACACAAGATATTTGTCAATGTATATATATAGCAATGTTTCTGTTCTCGAAACACTGGCACAGTCAGAAAAAGAAAATGACTATGTTTTCAATAGAGACACTTTAAAATAGAAGTAGATGGCATCACCTCTCCGTAACATCGCTGTGGAGATACAATTTGCATACCACAAAATTCTCCCCTTAAAAGTGTTCAATGTGGGACCAGCAGATGGTGCAATGGTTGCGTTGCTGGACTCCCATGTAGTTGACCATGGTTTGAGTCCCAGACATGGTGCCTAAAACCCATGCCGGGAATGTGTACATGCCTCAAGTCCTGAGAGAGATTGGAGAAGAAGGGATTACAACGTGGTCATCCCCCCAGGACGATTTCTCACTTTCTGTCTCTCTGGCGAGTACATGCACCCGATAGCAAAAATCTCTCAAAAAAATTAAATGAAGCGTACAATTCAGTGGTTCAGTGCATTCACGGAGTTGTTCAATCATATCCACAACCTGATTCTAGAATGTTCTCGTCACCCCTAAGAGGAGCAGCCTACATAGTCACTGCTCTTTCCTTCTCCCCAGCTCCACAC
>NW_006160165.1:3102021-3132072 GCF_000334495.1 Tupaia belangeri chinensis | reverse complement strand
ACGCTCTTCTACTTTCTGTGGCTGCATATTTATGCATTCTGAATTTTACATGAGTGAAATCATACTGTGTATGACTACGAATGTTACTCTTTCAGAAGAACTTAATTCCAGATAGAGGGTATCATTCTAGCTTAGTTCATTGTCATAACCAGATTTTCTTTTAAAGGTTGAATTATAAATTAATTCACAACTTCAAGATCTGTGGATTGATTTATGAAAGTACACATTGTAATGATAAAAATCCTTTGAATGCCATATAAATGAAAAGCTATCTGGTCACAGATTGACTTTTTATTTTACTTTTCTCTTTTAAAACCAAGCGCCTCCTTCTAAATCATCGTGTTGTGGTGCCAGGGAGCCAAGGACAGACCGGTAACTAATTTACCTGGTCAAGCTGACTTACTTGTCTGGCTGTTTGAGATTATGAACAGGTAATTAAAATCAAGAAGAGCAAATTACTAACAAATGCTAGGCTGCAACATATTCTACTTACAAAATATGTTTCTTGTGCCGGCTGGTGAGGAGACTGAAATATACTGGATTCATGTGTGTGCATGTCCAAAATCCTGAGAGGAGGATGGAGGAAAGGGGATTGTCGTACGGCCATCCTTGTCCCCTGGGAAAGTGATTTCTCACTTTCTCTCTCTCTCTCAGGCGAGTATGTATGCCATAAAGCAAAACTAAACAAACAAACAAACAAACAAACACAATATTTATTCTGTCTCTTTGGGCTTTTGGGGGACTATTGGACGAAAGCAATTTCTTCTGCCTGGGCCAGTGGGAAAGATGCATGTGAGAGCCGTGAAAGTCCCACAGCACAAGGAGGAACTGGCAATGATTGTAATAGAACGGAGTCTCAAAATGGTAGACATCTCTACTGATCTTGAGGAACAAGTAGGCGTGGTCAAAGTCTGCGAATAGGGCTTTTATTTCTTAGCAGGAAGAAAGTCCACACACCAATGATCCTCGCTATCAGCAAGGGGAGAAACTTCTCCCTTTGCAGGCTGTTTCATCATCACAAGTGTTTTCGCTCCCTGGGAGAGTCCAAACGTTAACCTCAAACCTAGTGATATGCACAGAGAAAATACAAAAGCACTGCAGTCAGCAGAAAAATAAATAAATAATAAACATCAGAAACAACTGTCTCCTCCTCTGCTCCAAACCCACTGTTTTCTCTTTCCTACACCCTTTCTATAACCCAAGCACACTTCCCCCTTTGGCAAGACAAGCCGAGTAGATTTGAGTCAATGTTTTGAGTTATGTAGGCATTTTATCAACTGTAGGAATGTCATTACCCTGGTACAATGTTGCAATTTCAATAATTAGTTCATTATTATTATTAATTCATTAATATAGTATTTCTAAGTGACAAATACATTACCCAAGACAGACCTATACGGGATGTTTGGTTTTGTTTGTTGCTAAGTTCTGAATGAGAACACAGGATACTTAGAAAAAAGATTGCCTCCAAGACCGGAGTTACCACAGTGAAGACTGATTTAATGTGCCTCACACCTGTGGTTTTTTAAAGAAAGATTGTTGCTATAGAGTACGTGTGCTCGCCAGAGATAGAGAAAGACAGAGACAGAAATTGAGAAATCACTCCCTACAGGGGATGGCCATGCTACAATTTTTTCTCTTCCGGTCTCCTCTTTTGGGAGTTTGGGCAACACCTGCACGCATGCCTGGTGTGAGTCTGAAGCTGCTAGTTCCAGGACTCAAACCCTGGTTGACCATGTAGGAGTCAGGAAGCGTAACCGTTATGCCATCTGCTGGTCCCTCACATCTGTATTTCAAGCTCCAGGAGTTGTGCTAGGCTCTGGGAACATGCCGATGATTAAGATAAAATCATTGTCTTTAAAGGGCTCAATGCGGTGGACGGCAATAGTTATTCTATTAGCATAAAACCTAAAATAGGGGTGTATCCACAATGCCATGAGGCAGAGCTTAGCTCCTAAGTGTTAGCGCCATGCCGGAGTCTCACAGAACAAGTTAGCACTCACGTAGGAGACAAGGAAGACTTCTCAGCTACAAGGAAGAAGCTCTGGTGTGAGGGAGGGAGTGGCAAGGTCAGAGAAACACAGGTCGCTCTGTGCTGGAGGACCGAACAACGCTCAAGGGGAGGACTAGAAAGGCAGGCAAGGACTCGTTGGCCACAGTTACCTGCTGCCCGCGAGAAAGAACCACAGGTGTAGTTTATGGGGAGGGCTTCGTAACCCAAGTCGCCATTACAGTAGCCCTGGGCAGCCTTGGGGGTGCTCCGAAGCAGGCCTACTAAGTGCTGTCCATGCATAACCTGCGGGCTGCAAACCACCGTAAAACCCTGCTCCAGATGTCGATCAGCTACTTCAGTAAATGTTTGCTTGCATTGACTTTTTTTTCTTTTTTAAGTTTGTTAAGAAGGTACCAATCCATGGATTCACATTCTGACCGCTGTGCCCTGTGGCAGACAGCGCTAGCTGGCACTGCGGAGAGGTTAGGGTGCCCACAGCGCCTGGGCAGGGCAAAGGGAGCTACCCAAGGGCGTCCTCGCTGTGTCGCAGCACTCCCCATCACTCACCCTGTGCTCAGAAGTGTCATGGGAGCAGTGAGTGAGGACAGCCTATTCAGGCGCTGTGAGCAGTCTAGGAAATGACTCTCCAAACCTGAGGATGGCAGTGGAGACAGAGGAGGGAAGAAGAGGACAGGCTTACAACCTAAGATCTGGAAGCTGCCATCTGCAGAGGGGACGGGAAGGGGATGGAACCCCGGGAATACTCACACCAAGAGGAGTGTGAGGACAGTGGCCCTCTCATCAGACGAGTAGTGGATTTTTACCGAATGTGCAAGAAAACCAGGAAGGAACTGGTGTCCCAGAATATGGTGGGGAAATCTTCCTTAACTCATGTACAGTGCATGAGCTTTCTCTTGCTTCCTAGCATATCCTTGCTCACTCCGGAATGAAGACAACGCCCACCTCAGATCTCCTAGCTCCCTGGGTCAGCCCTCAGGACCTCGCCTTGCTGGGCCTTCTGTCCAGGATCTCACAGCACTGAGGTCACAGAGATGGCTGGGCCCTATTCCCCCATGGAGCCTGAACTGAGAAGATCCACGTCTGTTCCCTTCCGGTTATGGGCACGTCTCCTTTCCTGTGTCATGCAGCTGAGGGGCCCCACTTTTGGATGGCTGTTGGCTGGGCCATCCTCAGGTCCTCGGGGTACCCCTGGTTGTGTTCTATGGCTTTCCTCCACACAGCTGCTCGGCTCACCAGCAGGATACGGCTCACTGTGGCCGGCCAGCAAGGAACCCTACAGACTGTGAGGTGATCACAGACAACCCACAGCTTCGGCCATATGTCGGTTGGAAGCAAGTCCCTCCTCCTTCCCACACCAAGGAAGCAGAGCAGAAGAAGCTGTGACCACCGCAAGGTGGAATCGTGAAGGGCTACCCAGAGTCTGAACACAACCTTCGTACCATCTGGGAGGACCAGGGATTGACTTCTGTGCTAGGGCCTCTCTGAGCCCTACGGGAGGTGGGGTGAGTTGTGGGGGAGAAAACAGAGCAGTGAAGGAGGAAACGGAGACAGCAGCTGACAGCTATTCACAGGCCCTGTGCATGAAGGGAAGAGAGGAGGCCGTCCTGCCTGGCCCTGCAGGGGCGAGCTGGGGTCTGTCTCCCACCCCGACCATACTGTGAGCTCAGGGTCTGGCAAAGACCCGCTTGTGTTAGACATGAATTTGTTGAGTGACAGGAGCCGGAGTGGTGAAAATGTAGAGTTGTTTTTGTTGTTGTTACGACGATACAGACTTAGACACGACATCATATAGACGAGGAGTCGACGGAGAGGAAGAGTTTAAAGACACAGAAGAGAGGTTTTCAGAGACAAGGACTCGCACCAGGTGGGAGGCACCAAGCTGCTGCGGGGGTCGTTTCTTGCTTCTGAGGCTCTGGCTTCCCTTTCCCAGAGAGAAGAGAAACAGCTAGGAGAGACTTTGCAGCGCCCCTTTGCCCCCTCGCTCAGTGCCCGGATCGGTGGCCAGATTTCTGCCCCTTAGGATGAGGTCCCAGTGAAGGCAGCCGCCGTACCAGCCAGTGGGCAGGCCACTCCCATGCCTTCTCCGACACTGGATCAATTCTTGCCTTCTCTCTGGCTCCCTGGATTCGCGTCTTTACATAAGCATACACACGCTTTTCATTCTCCCCACGGGGGCCGAGGCGAGCACCAGCGAACAAAACCCGAACTTCTGCTTGTGATGTTTCCCCGTCGACTCTCACCCCGGCTTCCCGTTTCTCCTCCCAGCAAACCCCTGCAGACCTTTTGGCCCACCGCCCTGCCCAGTGATGCGCTGTGAGCTTTGGTGACTGGGTTTGGAATCAGGATGGTGGAACATGGAAGAATCGTCTTGAATATGCAGTTGCCATTTTACGACGTGGGGAAATGCGAGGATAAACACGACTGCTCCTCTCCAGGGTTACTTTGATTTAGCAGGCGACAGCTACTGCCACGGGCTGCCGATTGACTCAATTCGCGGGGAGCTGTCTTTGCGGTGGCATCCGGGCGGACTTGCTCTGTTTGGGCAGCCTGGCTCGGAGCGAGGGCGTCTGCCTACCCTGAGAGCACCTGCAGCCAGCGCTGAGCGCAGCACGGCCTGGCTCCCAGTCTCCTGGCCTCTGTCATGGCTGTCAGAGGAGGCTCACTCGCGGGGCGCTGTCCATTCCTAGAGGTAACGCTGCCACACTGCGGCTTTCACACGGCCTCTGCTCGTTTGCTTCCTTAGTGTCCAAAGGCTTGTTTGCCTTTCTCTTTGAATTCAGTGTTAAGGCTTTATTTAAAATTTTATTTTCAACCAGACAACAAATAGTTGTGTACTCTGATAGTGTCTTGCTGTAAGCATTTTCACTGTGGGTTAAATTCGACATGTTTAAATCTTTTTTCTTTATGTGGCTGAGACACGCTATCGAAATAGTAAATTGTTTTGTACTTGCTGTAATTTTATTTCTCCTCACTTCTAGCTAGAACCCAGGATTTGTAATTCTTTTCTAAATCCTTCCCTCCAGGATTTTGACTGGGATGAAAGCAGCCTGCTTCTCCGTGTCTTTTGAGAAAGCCTAAATGCACGGAAGAGATGGCCCTGGGCTCTCTGTAGGACAGTGCAGGGAGAAAGCCTCGGAGGCCAGGAAAGGGGTTGAGGGCAAACCCAGGACACTGGGATGGGTGCAAGAAGTCTAGGGTCCTAGGAGCAGGGCGTCCTGCACGGGGTCACCTTCCTTCTATGACCTTTGCTGCTACTGGGACTAGGGATTCTAAGAGACCATTCAGGCAGCAAGACTCAGGCGGGAGCTGCATCTGTGTACAAGAAGTAGGGACGCAGGTCCCCGCATCTGCCAGTGTGCCCACTGAGCTCAGGAGGGCCAGGAGCGTGGCTGGGCATGCCTGGGGCAGACTGGGGAGGAGAAAGGCTTCCCCATTGCCTTGATGCTTTGTTAGACGCCGGGCACCTCCGCCACCTCAGGGCCCGAGCATGCAGACAGCCGAGCTCTTCATTTCATGCATGGACTCAAATGTCTTGGGAGACAGAAAATTTATAAACACATAAATTGCTGACCTGAGTTTGTGCATTGCGAGTTAGACCCTCTACATTTATCAAAGGTGTTGAATTTTAATGGTTTCTATGGACAGGTTTCCACTTACGTGTACTGATTTGCTACTAACTTCAGGTTCACTTTTTAAAAGTTTGTTTATTTATTTATTTTGCCATAGGGGGCATGTACGTGCTGGAGAGAGAGAAAGACAGAGAGGAGGAAGTGAGACATCACCCCTTATAGGAGATGGCCACTTTGTAATCCCTTCTCCACTCCCCTCAGGACTTCGGGCACACACACAGATGCACCCAGTGTGAGCTCCAAGCCCCTGGGTCTGGGACTTGAACCATAGTCAGGCAGTGTGAAAGTCTAGCACCTTAACACCATAGCACCGGCCGGTCCCTACTTATTTCATTTCTTTCTTATGAAAAACAGGCCTGGGCAGAGGTATTCCCAAGAGGGTCCCCATGGGCTATTCTACATCAGTCTTGGCCAGTCTGGACCCAGGGAAGCACTTACCCAGCATGCTCTGGGAGGTCCTGAGACATGAGCCAGGACTGTCCCATGTGAGTATAGTACTGCTACTTCTGTGCCACCCCGGGGCCCCACTGTCACCTCCGTAGGGTATAGACACGTTTCTCTAGAATTATTCTTTCAGCCAGGGTAACACTCGGCTTTGTCGTCGCAGAAACAGAAGTCAGGACGAGGAGCAAGGTGCAGGTGATGCCATTTATCTTGACTGGTTTGATGGATTTGGTTTTTAACTCGTTAAAGTAATGGTATTAATTTTGTTAGCTGTCCATTATTTAAGATTATGCAAAGTAGTTGTCCCATACCCTTGTCGATGGGCATAGAGTTGCTTCAATTCTTTGTTTTTTCATACAGCTTTTCAATTACTGGTTTCATTTCTGATTGAGAGCGTGCACCCATGCACGAGAGAGAGAGAAAGAGACTGAGCCAGTCACCTTCGGCCGGATCTCTTCATACCACGATCCCCTCTCCTCAGCGCTCCAGCTCCTCTGGCTCCGGGGCACATACATGCAACACGTTTCAGGCTGCCCTGGGCATCTAAACCCATGGCCACGTCGCGTCAACACTGTAACTGAACTCCACCTGCACTGGCAAGGCTGGGCCTTGGACTCTCTCTTTTTATTCCTCTGTAGGCACATGTGCTTTCTGGAGAGTGATAGAGAGAGGGAAAGTGATGACTCACCCCAGCCCCCAGGGGAATGGCCACACCACAATCCCTTCTTCTCCATTCTCCTCTTGGGATTTTGGGCACACACATACACAGGTGCCTGTTGAGTTTTTCAAGATACAGGATCCAGGACTTGAACTGTGGAGTTGGTCATGTGGGATCCAAGCACCATAACCACCACACCACTTGCTGGCTCTGGGCCTTGTCCTTCTAAATATCTTGAAGAGTGTGCACGCCTGGACGGGTAGCTATACCTAGAAGTGGAATTCCATTTTTCATTTGATTGCTTTTGCCAAGTCAGCCTCCATAAAATTACATCAATCTATAATCTCACAAAAATAAAATATTGGAAAGCCCACAGGTGGTATGAGCCGAGTCCTCACAGCAATAGGCGGCCCCACCTACAGTTGCAGATACCCTTGGGAAATGTTTGCTGTGTGCTTTCCCACGGCAAGCTGCCCTCCTCTAGAGCGGCCGTCTCCTGTGGCTGAGTCCTGCACACCCTCCTCCCGAGCACACGGCTCTTCGGGGTCCTGCTTGTGAGAGGCCCCTCACCTGCTATCTTCCTCACAGATGTCTGGGGCTTCACTCCCACTTTCTGGGGGCCCCAGAGGTGGCTGAGAGGTTCAGAATGGATAGAAATTTCTGGATCTCTGCTCTTGCCCAGTCCTGACCATTGAGAACCTGCTCAGCTATGCACTTAAGACGTCTGAAAGCATCACCCAGCATCTGTCACTATTTTGTACTAGAGAGGTGGCTCAGCTTTTCTGTCCACACCATCACATCTGAAAACCTGACTTATTTTTTTCTGATGTCATTTTCTGTATGCAAGCTGTACATTTTTATGCAAACTTGTCAATCTTTCACTTTATGGTGATGGTTACAAACTGGTGCTGTCTCTATTAGACAGTGCAATATTAAGACTCTAAAACTAGGCAGAAGTTATGGGGCCTTTGTCTTTATGACTTTGGGTTTTGTCACTGTTGCAGTACATAAAGTTATTTTAAAATACACACAATTTGGGGCCAGCAGGTGGCGTGGTGATTAAGGGTGCTGGGCTACCACATGGCCGACCACAGTTCAAGTCCCAGACTTGGTGGCTTGCTTTCTCAGTTTCCCTCTCTCTCTTACTTTGTCTCTCTCTGGTCAAATTAAAATAAATAAATAAGGTTAAATTAAAAATAATTATTTAAATAAATGCACAATTTGACCACAAAAATATCTTAATACCAAAATGTATGTGTGTGTGTGTGTGTGTGTGTGATTCTCTAGGTAGAAAGGAAACATGCTAAACTGTAAAAGTGACTTTATTAAAATGGCATTTACCAATGATAATGAACACATCACTCTCCACAATCTTTAAGACGTAGTGAAAGCAGTCATAAGAGGGAAATTCATAGCCATTAGTGCTCAAGCAAAAAAAAAAAAAAAAAGATAGGGAATAAATGAAATAAATGAAAACATCACATCTTAAGAAACTGGAAAAGCAAAAACCAAAAATAAAAAAATTTAAAAAGAAGAAAATAAATGGTAAAGATTAGAGAACAAATTAAATAGAGAATCAAAGAACTATACAAAGAAAAAGTGCATTTTTGAGAGGATAAACCAAATAATAAACCATTAGCTAGACTAATCCAAAAAAAGAGAGAAAAGAGCTAGATAGGTAAAATCAGTAATGAAGCTAGTCATTTTGCAATTGATATATCAAAAATACAAAAATTCATGAGAGAATATTATGAGCAACTATATGCCAACATACTAGAATACCTAGATGAGATGAAGAAATTGGTGGACATGCACAAGTTCTGTGGGCTGACAGAATGAAACAACCTGAATAGACCAATAAAAAGTGATGAAATTGAGTCAGTAATAAAGTCTCGCAACAAAGAAAAGCTCAGATCCAGATGGCTTCACTTCTGAATTTTACAAAACTTTTTTTAAAAAGAGCTAACCTCAATTCTCTTCAAAAGAAAAGAATCCTCCCAAATTTATTCTTTGAAGCCTCCATCATCTTATTCCCAAAACCAAACAAGGACATAACAAAAAAAGAAAACTACAGACCGATATCCTCGATGAATACTGATGCAAAAATTTTCAACAAGATACTAGCAAACTGAATCCAGTAGCACATTAAGAAGATTATACACCACAACCAGTAGGCTTTATCCCAGAGATGCAAGGATGGTTCAACATAAACAAAACAATAAATATAATATGTTACATTTATATGGGACCAGCAGATGGCATAATGGTTATGTCACTGGACTTCCATGTAGTCAACCGCGGTTTGAATTCTGGACCCGGTGGTTTAAAACTCACACCAGGTGCATGTGCATGTGTGCCCGAGGTCCCGAAAGGAGGGTAGAGAACAGATTCCAGAATGGCCATCTGACCTGGGGGTGGGGGTGATTTCTCATTTTCTGTCTTTCTATCTCTTTAGTGAGGGCAAGCACCCTATAGCAAAACAAAACAGAACAACACAAAACGCAAAATAAAACCAAAAAAAACAAAAACCAAAAAATCCTCTCTCTCTCTAAAAAATAAGGAAAATAAAAAGAAAGAAAGAATAAAAAGATGCATTCATTTCCGGAGTTCCAAATCAGCAGGTGAGGAAGCGGAGGCCTCACCCAAGTCAGAATAGAAAACAGGAGTCTCTGGAGTCTCAGTCACCAGCCCTGTGATACCCTCTGGCTGAGAGCCTCATATCACAAGGGGCAGGTAGACGGTCACTGGGCTCTCCTCATCAGCGACTGGCCTCAGCATGCCCAGCTCCCCCGCACTCAGCCTTCCAGGCTGACCCTGAAGCCACTGTTGCTCCAGCCTCATTTACCCGGCAGGCAACAGACTCTCACAGCTGCTCATGAGCCACGGAAGTCTGCTCATACTGCACACCACCCATGGCGCCCTCGTGGATGCCCAAATGTCATGAGTAGCCTTGGAGAAACAGGACGCCATGGGATGAGCTCTTTCTCCCTTGGCTATAGGGAGCTTGCTCTGGAGATGGCCACTAACAACTCGCACCGCCTTGCCTTTGTCGATAAGAATATATTTGTTGGAGCCTTACTAGTTGACAGACAGCGTTTTAAGCACTACACACACCTTATCCAAGTTAGCCACATAGGGACTCTTGTGATAAGTGCTGCCCCCTCATCATACAAGTAGAAACAGCACAGACTGTCCAGTTTCCCAAGGCCACCCAAGGTCACTCAAGTGACAGCTGCTCCAGAAGCTGGAGTTTTAAGCACCATGATCTCATGCCTTGTATGTACAGTTCTGCCCCTCCCTCCAAAAGTTTAGCCGTTTCCAAAGAAGTGTTCATGCCATAATCAGATTGCTAGCAGTGGCAGGTCTCTAACACTGCACAGCGGGAAGCTGATTGCAACCCTTCATTTGGCTTTTCAGTCACTATACCTGCACTTAAGAGAACATCAGGGCTTTCTTCAGCTCATTTCTGTGGAACAGCTGCAGCTCCATATGTTAAGTGAATTTGGGTCGGATTGTTCTCATGTGAACACCAGTGCTAAAAACAGTATGATTGGAAGCTGGAGTTAATTACTAAGACTTGAAAATTTTTACAAAAAAAATATGTTCTTAAAATTGTCTTTACTGTTAGTTGGATTGAATTTACACAATTCTTGAGCAGCACCGAGAAATAATTTCTGGTCAATAATCTAGATTTGCTTTATAATAGAATTGTTATAAATGTTTTTCCAAGAGCCATAAAACTTCGAATTAATGTAATCTGCTCACATGTAAGTCATAATAAACAAGTGACATATGTATTCAAATTCTCACAGGAGACCTATTACATGTTTTTCATAGAAGTATAGATTGGGAGAAATATCAGATTTTATACAGTCCATTGTCCTTCTTCCAGGCAGGCTAACGGATGGGAGAATTAAAAACGGAGCCTCCTTTGTTTTACAGATGAAAAGATCAAGACCTAGAGGTATGGTTGGCTCAAGGTCACATCACTCTTCAGCATCAGAGGGAATTAGAATAATGATGCTACAGAGGTTTCAGCTTTAGTCCCAACTGAATAAATGAGCCAGGGCTGCTAGGGGTGTTTGAGAAGGCATCTCACTGGGGTGGGTGTGGTGATTGATTGGTAATGTCTGCCATGTGCTTGGGTGGAAGAGGGTGGAATGATCCCTGGACTGGCCCAGTTCACAGACTTTCAACAAGATGAGGGGCTGATCGTCTTTCACCCTGGCTCGGCAGGCTCCACATCGCTGCCACACGTGTGCTGCTAAACAGCATCAGACTGCAGTCTATTTGCTCAGGCTGCTAGAGAGCTATGCCAGCCAGTGTAGCTCAGAGTGGATCACGGGATAAGTTTGGAGTTGATAAAACTGAGCGAAGGAGGCAGGAAGCACACAGTGCCAAAAAGTTGCAGAGAAGGAGCTCCGGTACCCTGAGACGTATGAGTTTTGTCTTGGGCGTATGCGCGGGGCGTTCTAAGAGCAGTGAACGAGCTGACAACAGATGCTGAAAGGTAGATAAGGGAACGGGCTCCGTGTGCGCCTTTCTCACGTACTTTGAGGATATGCATGATGTAAACCAGCGTGTTGTCATTCCTGGGGGCTGGCTTACTTTCTTTCAAGTCTGCTAATCCATTATGATATTCCACCAAAAACTGTAGTATTTAAGGTGTGCCAAAAATACATATAACCTCGGAAAGACTCTGGGCATTCCTAGGTCTAGGTATAAACAGTCTTCACTGGCCTTTGTGCTTCCCTGAACCAGCCCGTTCCAACTACCAGCGGTTTCGCACCTCCTTGGGCCATGGTTTCGAAGTTCAGCCGCCTCATCAAACTGTGCCCCCATTCCTTGCTACTAATACAGGCTTCGTTGGTGAGCTTTGTACCTACCAAGAAAGAAGTGATTGCTACTCTTTTCAGCTAAAAGTGAATTAAAAATTACATTTCTATCTTGGAAGATGAACAAAACAAAATGAAAAAAATATTATACCACCTTTATTAAAGACCTCCCTTAAGGTACTTGGAGGGATGTAAATGAGTTTTTAAAATCTGGAAATATGGATTCATTTTATATTTGTATTTTTGTTTATTATTTTTTGCTTTGTTTTTTGGATTTTTTTGTTTTTGCTGTTGTTTTTTAGAAATCCAGAGCTATTAAGTACAGTTGCTTGCAGTCATTGGCAAGTCAGTGTGAGAAAAATAGAGAGGCACAGCATTTATGGAACACAGAAATGGATCATTATCTGTTCATTACAATGTGTATACTATCCTAAACTGGACTGGCGTGAAGTGTATTTATGTTGGAAAACTCACTTTACAAGCTAAGTGATGTATAGTGATTGAATGTATAAAAGAAGTTAAAATAAAATAAAATATATGAAAATAAAGAAATACAGTGGTGAAAATCACTTTCACAAAGACAGAGGTGAAGATGACTTGTGGTTTTAGTGAAGAAGCTGTTCCAGACTGTCTACATAGTATCTGCAATTATTAACAATGATTTCCAAAAGAAGTGACTGTTTTTAGTTGGAGTTGTAGTATAATAATTGCATTAATACAAAAAACCTAGATCTCTCTTACCATTATAATAAGCAATTAACTAACTTTTTTTTATTTTTGAATGTAATTATGGTGTACTGTAAAGGCAAATACTTTTTTAAATTATAAAATATTTATTTTTACTATTGAATTACTTGAGTTTTATCTGAGAGTGGAAATATGAAAATATTTAATGTAAATAGTACTGTTTAAAATGTCTTACCTCCTAATAAAAATTACTCTGAAACTAATTATACTATTGCATTTCAATCACACCTTGAATCTTAAACAGCTCTCATATAAGAGAATGATTTTATGGGTCACTATGTCAGGTAGCTAACCATATTTTCCATTTTAAATAGAACAAAAATAAGTCTGAATTCACATACCAGTTGATAGAGAAAGGAGAAAATAAAATATTACTAGTCACTAGCCTTCTGTAAGAAGATAAACACAACAAAAAGAAAAATATGATACTACATTTATTAAAAACCTCCTGCCAAGGTACTTAGGGGAATGTTAGTGAGTTTTAAAAACTGGAAAAATAGGTTCATTTTATAAGTGAATTGCATAAAATTGCAGCACAATTTTAAAATAAAATGACTCGAATATTTTCATATGATTTTACAAATAGCTGTCCATTGAGTTCCGCATAAAATATTAATATCCAACAGTCAGAAAAATAAACTTGTCTGCAAAAGTAAACTAAATATTTTAGAGCAAAAATAAATCATATAAATAAATAAATTTGGCATGCACAGGTAGCACATAATTTTTACATAATCCACACTTGAAAAGAGGAATCCAACATTTGGGAAAATATATGGCATTGAGATATTTTAATATACCATTTAAAAATAAATGTCAATATATTTTATTGTTTACATTTACTGTGCTGATTTCAATATAATTTTTCTTTTCATTCTTTTTTTTTTCCCCCACAGGGTACATGAGCTTGCCAGAGAGACCAAGAGAGATAGAAAAAGGGAAAGTGAAAAATCACTTCTCAGGGGGATGGCCACACCACAATCCCTTCTTTTGCATTCTCCTGAGATTTTGGGCATGTATGCCCATGTGCCTTTTCAAGCCACTGGTCCAGGACTCAAACTGTGATTGACCATGTTGGAGTGCCTTAACCACCATGCCACCTGCTGGCCCCTAATATGTGTTTTCTATTTTTTTTTTTCTTTTTGGAGAGGTTTTTTGCTATAGAGTGCGTGCACTCTCCAGACAGAGAGAGAGAGACAGAGAGACAGAAAGCAAGAAATCACCCCCAGGGGGGATGGCCACGCCGCAATCCCTTCTCATCCATTCTCCATTCTCTTCTTGGGATCTTGGGCATGCACGCACATGTGCCCGGCGTGAGTTTTAAGCCACCGGGTCTGGGATGCGAACCGCAGTCGACTACATGGGAGTCCAGCGACATAGCCATTATGCTAACTGCTGGTCCCCTAATGAGTTTTCTAAAAAGTTTTTGTTTGTTTGTTTGTTTGTTTTTGTGTTTAATGAATCTTGTTTCCAAAAAACAATCACAGATACCACACAACCAAGTTACTACATAGAGCTACCATTTTCTAACTCAGTGGCTCTCGGCCAAGGCCAATTTTGTCCCCTGACTCCAGGTCAGCTATCAATGGCTGAAACATTGTTGAAAATCTCTCCTGAGGGCCACACTGTCCTGGGAGCACCACAATGCCAGGTCACTGAGTGAAGTGGATGGAGTAAACTTCTATGACAGCTCCCTGCTCCCAAAGCCCATTTAGTATGTAGTCCAAGGATAGAGTACACATCAGATATTAAACCGGTAAGGACAGATACTACACTTGCTTGTAAAGGCTACAGAGCAATTAAAGATATTTTTGATGGTTATGACTGGGAATGGGGGGGAGAACCCTTGAAAACATACAAATATATGGAAATTAAAAAAACAACTCCTGAATGACTTTACAATCACTGCAGAAATTAAGACTGAAATCCAAAGTTTCATTGAAACCAATGTTATGGAACACAATGAAAGCAGTTGTAAGAGGGAAATTCATAGAATTTAGTACCCACAAGAAAAAAAAAATATAAAAGAAATGTGGCAAAGAGACAACCTAACAACACAACTCAGGGAACTGGAAAAATAACCCACAAAAAAATTAAAAAAATAAAAAAAACAAGGAGAAAAGAAATAATGAAGATTAGAGAAGAAATAAATGAGATCAAGAATAAAAGAACCATACTATACAGAAAATTAATAAGCCAAAAGCTGGTTCTTTGAGATGATAAACAAAATGGACACACCATTAGGTGGACTAAGCAAGAACAGAGAAAGGAACCAGATAAATCAAATCAGCAATGAAACAGGCAATATTATAGAAGACTTAGCAGAAATAAAAAGATCACGAGAGAATGCTATGAACAATTAAATGTTAACAAACAAGAAAACCTAGATGATATGATAAATTCCTGGATACATACAGTCTACCAAGATTGAATGAGGAAGACATAGAAAGCCTGAATAGATCCATAACAAGCAATGAGTTCAATTAGTAATAAGCAGTCTTCCAATAAAGAAAAAATTAAGTCCTGATAGCTTCACTTCTGAATTCCAAAAAAAATTTAAAGAAGAAATAACCCCAGTTCTACTGAAACTATTTCTAAAGATCCAAAAGGAAGGTACCCTACCAAACTCGTTCTATGAAGCCTCCGTCATCAAAAAAGAAAACTACAGACCAATATCCCTGATCAATACAGATGCAAAAATCCTCAACAAGATACTACCAAATTGTATCCAGCAGCACATTAAAAATATTATACACCATGACTAGGAAGGCTTTATTCCAGGGTTACAAGGGTGGTTCCAGGGTGGTTCAACAAGGGTGGTTCATACATGCCCCAAATCTCAGGAGAATGCAAGAGAAGGGATTGTGGTGTGCCCATCCTCCTGAGAGGTTTTTCACTTTCCCTTTTTCTATATCTCTTGGGCTCTCTGACAAACTCATGTATCTTGTGGCTAAAACAAAAAAAGAATGAAAAGAAAAATTATATTGAAATCGGCATAATAAATGTAAACTATAAAATACATATACAAAATAATAAATGTAATTTATCACATTATCAGAAGGAAAAATAAAAAATATATGATAATGCCAACTGATGCTAGAAACACATTCAATAAACTACAACATCTTATCATTAAGACTCTCAGTAAAATTGACATATAAGAGACATTTCTCAACATAATAAGAGCCATATATAAAAAACCCACAGTTAATATCATATTGAATGGAGAAAAGACTGAAAGCTTTTCCGGTAAAAACTGGAACAAGGCAACATTGTCCACTCTCTCCAGTCCTTTTCAACATAGTACTGGAAGTCTTAGCCAATGCAATCAGATAAGAGAATAAAATAAAAGGCATTCAAATAGAAAAAGAGGAAGTAAAATAATCTCTATTTGCAGAGGACATATAGAAAATTCAAAATAATCCACAAAAGAAGTCCTGAAAGTGATAAACAAACACAGTAAAGTGGCAGAATACAAAATCAACATACAAAAATGTATAGCATTTCTATACATTAACAAGGAACAGATTGAGGTAGAATTTAATGAAGCAATTTCACTTATAATAGCCACAAATAATAATAATTTGTAATAAAATACCTAGGACTAAGCCTAACCAAACAAGTGAAAGACCTCTACAAGGAAAACTATAAAAAACTGAGAAAAAGAAATTGAAAATAATACACAAAAGTGGAAAGAGTTCTCATATTCCTGGATTAGAAATATTAATATAAACAACATGCATCCAAGTTAATTTATAAATTTAATGCAATTCTGGTCAAATTATCAGAGCTATTCTTCACAGAAATAGAAAAAGCAACCATAAAACGTGTCTGGAATCCTGAAGGGCCCCATACCATCAAAGCAATACTGTGCAAAAAGAATCAAGTCAGAAGCATCTCACTTCTTGACCTCAAAACATACAATAAAACAGTACCAAAACAGCATGGTACTGGCACAAAAGCAGGCATGTAGACCAATGGAACAAAGGAGAGACCACAGAAATATACTCCAAAACATCCAACCAACTGGTTTTTGACAAAGGGCAGAAGAGAATCAACTAGGGAAAAGAAAGTCTCTTCAGGAAATGGTGCTGGAAAAACTGGATAGTCACCTGCAGAAAAATGTAACTGGATCCCCATCTTTCACCACTAACAAATATCAACTCAAACTGAATCAAAGATCTAAATGTAAAACCTCAAACTTTTAACACTACTGTTGGAAAACAAAGGGGATATTTAGAGACATTGGAGTAGGCAAAGAACCAATAAGATCTCCCAAATACAGACAATAATCCTGAAAATAGACAGATGTGTCTACATCAGACTAAACAGCCGCATAACAAAGGAAACAATAACTGCAGTGAAGAGGCAGTATTCAGAAGGAAGAACATATTTGCAAACTATGCCTCAGTTAAGGGACTGATCTATAACCAGAATCTATAGGGAACTCAAATAGCTTATCTGCAAAAATAAATACATAAATAAATAAAATAAGCAATCCAATTAAATAATGGGCAAATGAACTAAACAGACACCTCTCCAAGAAGACATACTAACAGCCAAAGAACCAGTGAAAAAATGTTCAACATTTCACCACAGGGGAATTGAACATCAAAATCACAGTAAGATACCATTTAGCCCCAGTCAGAATGGCTAAGATTTAAAATATAAAGAATGATAACTACTGGGGCCAGCAGATGGCATAGCAATTATGTCACTGGACTGTCACATGGCCGACAACAGTTCAAGTCCTGGACCCCATGACTTGAAAATCACTCCCAGCATGTGTGCATGTGTGCCCAAGATTCCAGGAGGAGAATGAAGAAGGGATTGTGGCATGGCCATCTCCTCTGAAGAGTAATTTCTCACTTTCTCTCTCTCTCTCTCTCTCTCTCTGTGTGTGTGTGTGTGTGTGTGGTGCATGCGCCATAAGGCAAAAACTTCGTTAAAAAAAAAAAGGAATGATAAATGCTGGCAAGGCTGCAGTGAAATGAAAACCTTCTCACACTGTTGGTGGGAATGCAAATTAGCACAGCCACTATGGAGAACAATATAGAGGTTCCTCAGAACCCTACTTACGACCCCAAAATTCCACACCTGGATATCTACACAGAGAATAGGAAAATAGTAAAAAAAAAAAAATAAAAAAATAAAAAAAAACACATGACAGCCATGTTTATTGCAGCATTATTCACAATTGCTAAGCCATAGAATCAACCCAAATGTCTAAGTACAGATGAACAGACTGCCAAAATGTGGCACATACACACTATGAAATATTAGTCACCCATAAAATACGATGAGATCCTGAAATTTGCTACAAGGAAGATGAACATGAAAGATTTAATGCAGGGCAAAGCAAGTCAGACTATGAACAAGAGGCAGTGAATGTCCCCACTTGATGTATACCGAATGTCTACTCTATGGCAGAAACTGAAAGACTGGAAGGTATAAAGACTTGAAAATCACTCCCAGCATGTGTGCATGTGTGCCCAAGATTCCAGGAGGAGAATGAAGAAGGGATTGTGGCATGGCCATCTCCTCTGAAGAGTAATTTCTCACTTTCTCTCTCTCTCTCTCTCTCTCTCTGTGTGTGTGTGTGTGTGTGTGGTGCATGCGCCATAAGGCAAAAACTTCGTTAAAAAAAAAAAGGAATGATAAATGCTGGCAAGGCTGCAGTGAAATGAAAACCTTCTCACACTGTTGGTGGGAATGCAAATTAGCACAGCCACTATGGAGAACAATATAGAGGTTCCTCAGAACCCTACTTACGACCCCAAAATTCCACACCTGGATATCTACACAGAGAATAGGAAAATAGTAAAAAAAAAAAAATAAAAAAATAAAAAAAAACACATGACAGCCATGTTTATTGCAGCATTATTCACAATTGCTAAGCCATAGAATCAACCCAAATGTCTAAGTACAGATGAACAGACTGCCAAAATGTGGCACATACACACTATGAAATATTAGTCACCCATAAAATACGATGAGATCCTGAAATTTGCTACAAGGAAGATGAACATGAAAGATTTAATGCAGGGCAAAGCAAGTCAGACTATGAACAAGAGGCAGTGAATGTCCCCACTTGATGTATACCGAATGTCTACTCTATGGCAGAAACTGAAAGACTGGAAGGTATAAAAGCAGGGAGAGCAACTGTGGATACTAGAGACTGTGTGTGGGGGGTGAGTTACCAGGGAGAGAGGAAGAGAACTGGGGAAAAAATAAAAAAACAATGGATACAAAAATGGGAAGTTATCTGTTGATCATAACGCATATGTTAATAACTTTCACTGGACTAATGTATGATGTATTCATGCTGGGAGAAATTATTTTGTATGCTGTAAGGATGTGCAGTGATTGAGTGTTAGAAAAAAAAAGTCCAGAAGAGATGAAACGACTAAGAATCATGAAAAAAGAACGTATCTACATAATTATGAGAAAGGTTTGGTAATAGGTCATAGTAAACTAGAAAACATTTACCTGTTTAATATTTAGAAAGAAAAAAAAAAACTCCAGCAGCGTTAGCATACTAGGTTATGCCAGAACAAAGTCAAATAAAAGTCCTACAGACAAAAAATAAATGTTAAAAAAAAAGGATATCAATACAGAAAGTACAACTTACAGATGATAACAATTCTCCAACATAAGATAAATACATTTTCAAAAAGGAGCACACAATAATTTTTGAAGTTGAAGAGCAGAAGAATTCGAATAGGAAGACAACAGAGGACATTTGGAGCAAACTTTGTGGCAGAGAGTAGCTGGGTTCATCATTACCCAAGCTATTCTGTCTCCTGGACATACCATCAGGCCATGGTGTTCAGATTTCCCAGCCACCCAGCATCTCTCTCTCTCTCCCCTCCCCCAATTATCTCCATCTCCACCTCCCTTTGCTGTCAGGGTGTAGGTGACCCATTCAGGTATGAGACCCTGACCGTGTTGGGGGCATATGTGAATAGCTCCGGCCTCCCACCACCACTGCAATATTCTGAAGTGAGCAAGAAGTTAAGCAGTGTGATGCTGAGCTGAGACCCGGGGCTTTTGCCAGCACATCACACATGCTGATGGAAATCAGTACCTTGACTGGTGCTGCTGCTGTAATGAAAATCTAAAATACGTGGCGTTGGCATTGCAAAGAGTGTGGTGACCAGAAAACAATTTTGCAGAGTAGATTGCAGGAAATTTATGCTATGTCACAGGGAAACATTTGGTAACAACATAGTCTGTGACACCACAGATCTAGGTAAATGTGTGGAAAACGGAATGTAAAAGCTTGTGGGTTCAATAGGCTACATTTAACCATATCTGAGGGAACTTTAGAAAGTTCATTGAAAATGTGTATTATGAAAAAGCTATACATAGACTTCAAAATTTTTGTGCATCAGTTAAACTCATATTTTATTCTTTTAAAGAATTATTTATTTAATTTGTCATTATTATTATTTTTTTATTTTGCTACAGGGCTCCTACACTCACAGAGAGAGAGAGAGAGAGGGGGGGGGGGAAAGTGAGAAAGTAAGCCCCCAGGTCTGGGGCTTTAACTGCAGTTGGCCATGTGGGAGTCCAATAGCCCAAGCACCGTGCCACCTGCTGGCCCCTAAACTCACACTTTAATTCCATTTTTCCATGAACTTTTTGAAGTGACTTTGTATTATAAGAAAGAAATAAACTAAAGAAGTAATTGCAGAAATTGTAAGAAAGGGAAAAATCCACAAATACTAAGGCCTTGAAGGGTTAGAGGACATTAGTTGTTTGAACCACATAGCAGGAGGAAAAAAAAAAGATTCCAAAGAGCCCCTTACACAGTAGTAAATAAGACTGATTTGTTCTCAAACGATGAGGAAGGAAACAGCAGTAAGGGCCCGCTGTGACAGCAGGCTCTGGTCGACCCCATACTCCCTGGATGAGGCCACTCACGTTCCTTAAGTTTCTCTCTGTGTTCTGGTATGAGATGAACTAGCCTTCCTCACTAGTAAGTCACTCTGAGAACTACACTGCTGCTCTAAATCACCTCATAGTAGAATGGAGAAGGCCTGAGAGATTCCATGACTTCATAGTGATTATGTATATGTATAAATTTAGTCTACCCATGTTAAATTATTTTAGGAAAACAAGTGCTTCTCTTATTTTCTGGCTTGGTGGTCTTTTCTCGAGTAAGTATCTTAATCATTACAACAGCGCTATGGCAGAGCGACCAGTATAGTCCCCATGGTCTCCATAAAGCAAGGGAGGCAGAGGGAGGTTAGGGTGTCAACACCTGGAAGGTGGTGTGCAGATGCTGGTTTACATGAGATGACAGCTGCTCAGCCACTGAGTTGGACTGCAGTATCATATGGCAGTACCACATAGCTCAAATACTCATTGGTATACAGGTCTTCTATGAATATTTTAGCATTTTAGCAAATATTTTAGTATACCGAAGTACAAAGAATAAAATAATTCTGATTTCTTACTGTGCTCTGTGTTCTATTCTTGAAGCAGTACCAGAGACCCTCTGGCAATTCAGACACCACGCTTGTCTGTCGCAACCCCTTCCTGAGCAATCCTGCAACTGCCTTCTCCCCAGCCCCCTCCCTCTCACCTGTCCTACTAGGAGCAACTGGCGCAGGCACCCTGCCCTGAGCTCAGCAGGTGCCAGACCTACCGGCACATGGCCAGTGCCCTGCCCTGGCCAGGCCCACATGTCCGGAAGCCCAGCTGGTCTTCCCACCTGTCTGCTTCTCCACAGCACTGCTGGCCTTGATACTGCTCGGAATCCACTTCTCTCTCTCGGTTTTCTTCAACTTTGGTTTCTGCCAGAAAAGGTGGCTGGTTGTTTTGCTGTTGGATAAAAATTGCATTAACTATGTTTGTAATTTCAGACCAATTCCTGGAGAAAATAACAGAACTATACTTTCTTCTCCTCTGTTCTCTCATAGATTATGTAAAAGTTACGATTTTCAATTCATTCATTTTCCTATATTTTCCTTAGAGATATCAGATCAATACTATGAAGGATAAAACCAGTTTACTCAAAGTAATAATGATCAGTAAAACAAAGTAAAGGCTTTCCCTGTGGCCCAGGGGGTTAAGGGAGCTAGATGACTCATGACTGACTGTATGGTTCAAACCCCTGCCCAGGTGGCCTGAACAACACACTGGGCACGTGTGCATGCTTACACAAAATCTTGACAGAATGGAGAGACGGGGAAGAAGATGTTGCAATGAGATCATGCCTCTTTGGGGGGTCACCCTCTTCCTCCCTATCTCTCTGGTGAGCACATATACCCCAATAAAAATAAGACAAAGCTGAGGACTCAGAAACAGAGTTTCCTTCAGTCATGGAAACCTGGATTAAATGATATTCGACTGCACTGCATTTTCAAAGGCCAGAGTGGACTTTGCTGGTGTGTGGATGACAGGTAGGTACAAGATACATGGTGGGTTTATCACAGCTCACAAGCCTACACTGCCCTTGGCATGGGACACGTGGAAACGAGACGTCTTGGGCACACGGCATTTCCTGCTGTGATGACAGCGTTGTTTGTGCTTCCCCAGAATAAAACTCACAGGTTGCTGATAGCCGCATGTGATTTGTATCCCAGAACTGACAGCTTCCCATGGTCACATTCATGTTGTTATATCCCCTCCACGAATACTGTTGCCCTAACTGATGAACTATGACAAGGAGGAAAAGTGCAGGCTGGGTTGGTACTGCTTTTCTAGAACTCTGGGACCGCAGGATATTCTGTGGAAGCCGCAGTGACCCGAGTGGGCTGCTGCCTGCTGGGTGCTGCACTGAAGGCTCCACGGAAGTAGATGATCTCTCTCATGCATGTGTTTAAAAGCTTCTTGTTTTATGTGGACCTCACAGAATAAGGGAACTGCACACACTTCTCCCTCCCTCGGGAAATAAAAATTTGCAACTTCTAATGCAATCAAGGTTACTTGTCCTGTTTATCTGAGAATAATTTGCTTCCCTTAATAAGAGCATGATGAAAATCAGTAAATTCACATTTGATTCTAAATTCTACATTTATTGATGTACTAGCTCTCTCCACTCTAAATCTGGGAATATCATTTAAGAATACTCTATTGGGGACCAGCAGGTGGCATGGTGGTTAAGGGCGCTGGACTCCCATATGGCTGACCATGGTTCAAGTCCTGGACTTGGTGACTTGCTTTCTCAGTTTCCTTTTCTCTCTCTCTCTCTGTCTATTACTCTGTCTCTCTCTGCTCAAATTAAAATAAAAACATAAAGTTAAATAAAATAATTCCTTTTACCAAAAGAATACTTTCTTTATTAACAAATTCAAAACTCGAAATGTACATTTTTCAGTGAATAAATGGCTGTTTTTACTATTCATCAGAAATATGTGATTATTCAAATGCCATAGTTGGAAAGTGTCCCTTAAAGTTCCTGGTTTGGAACTCAATCCCCAATCCAACAGTGCTGAGAGGTGAGACCTGTGAGAGGTGACTAGGTCTCATGAATGGATTAGTGTCTTCAGTGCTGGAGTGGGTTTGACACCACAAGAGAGGGTGTGCTATAAAACGAAGAGTCCCTTCCCTCCTCTCTCTCTATGTGAAGCCTTCTGCCATGTGATGGCACCATGCAAAGAGCCTTGCCTGATGCAGGCCCTTGACTTGAACTGCTCAGCCTCCAGAATGGTAAGAAACCAATGTGCTCTTCATACATTATCCAGTCTCAGCTATTCTATTACAACATCACAAAATGGGCTGAGGCAATAGATAATCTGTTTTATGAATTGGCTCTTGGGGAAAAAATGTGCAGTATATTGGTTTGTCTTGAAAACTTCATGCTATAACTTCTCTGTATCTCATTGCCTTGCATCTCAAGTGGTCATAGCCCATTGTGTGCTGGTGTGTTGTAGGGTAGTCTACAGCACTAAGTGTGAGTGGGCTCTCTGGCTCACAGTAGGCTGTTGGTGACTGCAGTAGGCATTTCAGGGTGAGGAAAACAGCTTGTGCATTAAGGTAATCCTTTTAAAAAAAAACTTATTTTTTTTCTTTCTCTCGTGAGTGAAAGAGAGAGAGAGACAGAGAGACAGGAATCCCCCAAAGGGCCATCATGCCGTGGTCCACTTCCAGCTTTAGGCAGTCCTAGATCGTGGGCACATTGGTGCCTGGTCTCTCTAAGAATGTCTCCAGCTGGAACCCTCCCAGAGTGCTCTGCTACTGGTGTGACCCCCTCTGGACCCACTAAGTGTTTTCTTAACACTCTGGTAATCCCATGGTTCTCAGCCTCGACTTTCTTAATTTCTCCCAGTAAAACCCTCTGGGCTGTTTAAAAAAGTACAGTGCCTTCATGCCTGGGTCCCACATCCAAAGTTGCTGATTGAATTTGTCTTCAAGGTGGCTTGGGCTTTGGGACTTTTAAAATCCGCCCCAGTGATTCCAACCTCTGCCTATCATACCACCCTTGGGAGATTACAGAGTTCTTCCCACATGCTGACTCTTTCATGCATTTTCACAGTATTTTTGAGAAGCAGTCAGAGTGAATCCTACTAGAGTGAAGGTGAGCTTAGAGACTTTGAGATGTGTAACTGATGGGTGCAAAGCAGGTGCTGGGCTAGGTTTCAGGGCCATCGTCCTTGTGACTCACCATGCCATGCTGGTTCCCACGTGAGAAGGATGACCTAGCCTTAGTCACAGAAGAGGTAAGAGACGCTCAGTGAAAATCCTTGCCGTTATGTTATCCAACCTCACAACTCTACTTTAGCTGAATACATTAACATTTCAGCAAAGCAACATTAGCAGAAATTAATTCAGAGCGAATATATGGACATTCTACAATGAGTGTTAGTCTTCATGTTTTTGCTGTTCTCAAAATACCTCCTATGTTTATGCTTTCATAGCCACAAAAACAGTTGCCTAATAACGTGCTACACAGGATGCCACTGTCACCTTGAGTTCAAGGTCACAGACGACAATGCCAGGCCATTGGTAACTCTGAAATGACTGTCTTTACATTGTCGAACAAAGGTGACCTTCTGAACTGTATTGGGAGGTTATGGCCCGGGAGCTCCCTCTACAGGGTGGACAAATTTGTGAGTCAATCCATGTAAATTTCTTTTACCCTTTCTTAATTTCACTTATTATTTGCTTATTAAATTGTATGATGAAAATAATAATAATAAAATAAAATTTAAATAAAGAAGTAATGGGGAGTTAAGGAGAGTACTTTGTCCTGTGTGAACATTAGCTTCTACACTTGTGAAATGTTGAAAACAATACACACCTCAAGGATTGTTGAAAAGATTCAACAAGATTATGTAAGTGAAAGTGCATAGTACAGCATCTGGGTGCAGGGCCAGTTCAGTCCAGAAAGATGGCTTTAAAAGGATTGTCCTTGGGTTTGGTATATGTATTTTATCCTTTTGCTTTTGTTTTAAATTTTCAGAGAATATTTGCATTCATGTGGGAGAGAGAAAGAGAGAGAGAGAAGTCACCCTTCCCCCCCAGTGAGGTACGGTTACACCACACTTCTGTCATGATTTGGGGCATGCATGCACATATGCCAGGTATACTTTTTAATTTTTTAAGGTTTTTGTCATAATCCATGTGTGTTCGCTAGAGAGAGGCAGAGAGAGACAGTGAGAGGAAAAGTGAGAAATCACCCCCCCCAGGGGGGATGATCATGACACAAACATGCACCTGGCATGATTTTCAAGTTACCAGGTCCAGGACTCTAACCACAGTTGGAAAGTGAGAAAGCAAGCCTTTAGTTCTGGGACTCAAACCATGGCTGACTATATGAGTCCAGTGCCTTAACCACCACAACACCTGCTGGCCCAGCCTGGTAGTGTCTTTTATGACACTAGGGCCAAACCTTGAACCATAGTCAGTCATGAGAGAACTGCCTCCTTAGCTACTAGGCTATGACACTGGCCTTTTTAAAATGTGATTTCTAAGTTGAGTCCAGATTTTGTTCTATTTTTCTGATTTTGTATCTATTGAGTTGAAAAGTCATGATGATTTTTTCTGTGTTTTTCTGTGTAGAAATGTGTTATGACTTTTCCAACAACCCAATATCTCTACTAATTTATGCTACCTGTATTTGGTTTTCCACTGTCAGTTCTCATTGTGGTCCTCTATTGAGACACATCATTCATACAGTTTTTAATACTTTTGGATCATGAGAAAAGTCATGACGTATTTTTCTGGTTTTTTTTTTTTTTTTTTTTTTTTTTGCAAAAATTGGTCATGACTTTTCCAACAACCCAGTGTGATACTGTACTGTAAGGAATTTTTAAAGGTATTCCATGCTGCATGAGATGTCTAATATTGTGACTTTATTTCTGCTCTATAAAAGAAAAAGAAAGCTTCTGCTATGGTAGCAATCAACAACTGGTACACAAATGGCATTGATAAGAAGTTTACCCGGAGCAGCTGTGGTTTCTGTAATGTACAGCCCAGCTGTCCCAGATGGTATTTTTAGCAGCACATGCTCCAAATACAGGAAGCAGTAGTCAAAATATAGTTAAAAGATAATATCATTGTAGAGATTTTCTCAATGGAAATGGTTTTTTTCTCTCTCGCTCATGCTCTTTTTAAATTTAACTCTCTGAACATAACTAAACCCTAGTCAAGTTGGTAAGTGTACCTTGTTATAGGGCTAACCACTATGGTGAAGATACATTTCTGGAAATTGAAATCATGAATGTACCTTCAATAGTCTCATCTTTCCTAGGATCCTTTAATTATAGTCCAAATTCTGGTTAAAAAAGAAAAGGAAAAAAATTATTAAATTACTGTCAGATAACGAGAAAGTGTTTATTGAGTGCTTCCTAGATGCTTAAGATCCTAATATATTACAAACAACAACAACAAAAAACCTCTTTCTCAGCAAAACACATCCAGCTGGTAATCTAAAATGTGTTGAATAAAACAATTAAGAACGAAATAAAACACTCAATAGTGGAGAAAATAAGGGAAAAAGGAAGTGAGAAGAATAAACATGTGAGGCATGGATCCACCAGTGGAAAATCTGAAAAGCTGAGCAGTAACGTATTATGTCTCCAATATTGATTAGTAGGTAGACACAGAGACAGACAATTTATAGCAAATATACATGAGTGAGTTAATACATAGAGAGAAAGATTACAAAACCATAACCATATTTTTTTCAAATTCCCAGTGGCTAAGTCTTTTTTTTTTCTTTTTTTTAGAGATTTTTGCCATAGAGCATGCATGCTTGCTGGAGAGAGACAGACAAAGACAGTGAGATTGAAAGTGAGAAATCACTCCTTGGGGGAGAGCCACACCACAATCCCTTTTCCTCCATTGTCCTCCCGAGATCTGGGGCATGCTCACACATGCACTCAGCATGATTTTCAAACTCCTGGGTCCGGGATTTGTCTGTTTTTGTTGTTGTTGTTGTTGTTTCCCTAGCTACCTCTCCCACAACCAAAACAAAACAAAGCCTTCCAAGTAATAGACTATACCTAAAACTTTCCCCACAATCATATACAGTCCTTTAAGGATGAATCTCACTGTTGTGGTCTAGGCAGAAGTGTATAGGATAGTGGTTTTGCTCAGATAATACTAGAACAGCAAGACAAGAGAGTCAACCTAGTTAAACAAATCAACAGAGAAAAAAGGTTGCCCTTACATGTGAATCCACTCATGTGATGAGTTAACTCAGCAGCCTATGGAGATGTAGACTGTATGTCCCTTTTTATGCCTGAGTCATGATCCATTTACACATCAAAAGTATCTGGTGTAAAGTATTCCAAGGATTTGGCAGGTGTGTGTTTAGAGTCATGTTCTTATCAATGAGAGGTTTTGTTTTGTTTTGTTTTATTTTTTTTTTTTTTGAGAAGTTTTTGCTATAGGGCGTGTGTGCTCGCCAGAAAGAGAGAAAGAGAGACATAAAGTGAGAAATCACCTCCTGGGGGCATGGCCATGCTGCAATCCGTTCTCCTCCATTCTCCTCTCGGGATCTTGGGCACACACGCACACGTGCCTGGCATGAGTTTAAGCCACTGGGTCTGGGACTCGAATTGCAGTAGACTACATGGGAGTCCAGTGACATAGCCATTACACCATCTGTTGGTCCTGCTATCAATGAGAGGTTTAAGAGAATTATTTGTTGGTTATAGAGGCAAAAACATCACCTTCTTTCACATGGGGACTCGACATGTGAATATACAGTGGCAGCTCTGGTGACCAGCATAGCATCCTCCTAGACCCAAAATGCTCAGAGTTCTTCACTGCTGAGAGTCTGAGACTGTAACTGCTCCTCAGATGGCTGAAGACAGAGTTTGATGACCGTTCAGGGAGTACCTCAATGCCTGTTGCTGAAGAGATGAGTTAATTATGAATAGGGGCTCAGCAGTCCTTGTTGGGTGACTAGTCCCTCCTGTAGGACGCCTTCTCTGTTAGCACAAGGATATAATTTAAACATGTGGGGGGTGTCAAATGGTACAGCAGGAATTACTCTGCAGGTGCTGATCATTCACAAGTGAAGAGTTAGACTGAAATTTAATAAATGCTCACTGTCTCTCCTATCTTTGAATACAGTATGTTTGACCTGTATCTTACATATACCCCAAAATGACTGCTGATGGGTGACACACGTGAAGCTTGTAGAATAAACTATTGCACCCCGATTTTCTATTGAATATTAAAAGCTGATGTGTCATCAAAAGAAACCCATTTGTACAAAGCACTTGAACAGAACTCACCTGTGTACCTGTCAGCTGTGCTTACAGCTTTTGATTCAAGAGCTGTACTGTTAGTTAGCCTGTCAATACGATATTGATGAAGAGGAAAGCTAAATTCATCTTCTCGTCTCTCCTTCCATGTAGGCTTCAGCTCAGTAACTCTTCAATCACCTAGCCCCAACGACAGAACATTGCTACGACCCTATTTCCTGTACACTGAATTTCAAAATATGTCAGATACTGCCAACAATTTGTCTTCTTTGACATCATGTGGTTTTGAAGATTTATGTATGTCACTTTGGACATGAGTGCCTTACTCAGCTGAGAGACTCGCAGTCACTGCAGCAGGGGGAAACCTCTGTTCTGACAGTAAGTACAGTAGGTCTCCGAGGATTATCTAATAAAGAAGAGCACTTGATGAAGACTGTGCTCTGTTTTCAGTCTAAGGGGTTCCAGAAGCACAGTGATGTTCTTTCTCGACAGAGACGTTGAAACATTGCAGAAGGAAACTGAGACTCTTTAAATAAAAAATTACATTCCCAAGCCACGAAGAACTGTAATGGTGGAATAATACACTATTTTCTAGCAGAACACACTGAAATCTCTAGAGAAAGAATTGTACCATCTCCCTCAGTCAACCATCCCAGCGCTGATCAGTCCCTTTCAGGAAAAACAGCTTGAATCTGACATCCTTTGTGTGCCTCCTCTTTTCCCGTCTCCTCCAGCAGTCAAAGCACCAGCTTCCCTCACCATTGACCTCCTTCTCTATTTTCACGCCAACCTTTGCTTTTCTTGCTGTGACTATCAGACTTACATGAAACCAAATGGAGTAAAGAAACATCAACACTATGAGAATAAATATGGCAAAATTACACACTAATAATATTCAAAGCTTTCCTTCGCAATGGCTATTGAATGAGTTACTTCTCATTATTTGCTCACAAATAATGTATTTTCATTTTAAAAATGTTCCTTGTCTTAGCCTCGCTTTGATTATCTCGTTTCCTTCCAAGCACTTCTTTCTTACCATGCTCATCTTTGTCAAAGAATACCAGACACAACTCATATTTTCACAGCACTTGTAAGCATGCACTCAAAAATGACTGTTGATGGGTGAAGCAGGTGAACCTTTTAGAATAAACTATTGCAGCTGAATTTTATATCGAATATTTTAAATAAAAGCTGATGGGTCATCAAAAGAAACCCGTCAGAACAAAGCACAAGAGGAGACCTCACCTGTGTGTCTGTCAGCTGTGCTTGCAACTTTTCATCCGAGAGCTATACCGTTCGTTCCCCTGTCAATACTGTATTGATGAAGAGGAAAGCAAATGCCATCTTCCTGTCTTTCTGTGCATGCTTATTTCTCAAGCTGCTGATGCTGGAACTCAGACTGCAGTTGGCCATGAGAGATCCATCTGTCTATGCAACAGGGCTTGACCTCTGCACTCCGGGGCTGACTTGAAGAGCAGCTCCTACTGAAGCAAAAGCGTAACCAAAATGCCACACTTTTTCTTCCCCCCATTTGCTGTGGGAAGAGCATGCCTTAGGGTCATGCCGGGGTCCAGCCTCGGCGTGGGTGGGTTATCTCGACGAAGGCGGCGAAGGTGAACAGAAGACAGAGGCCTCGATGCCTTTCATGCACGTCCTATGCCGGACACTCCTCAGAGATCGCTCTCTAAGGAGTAACAACTGCTAGGAATCATTGTGCCTTTTTTTTGAGAATGTGTTACATATAGGTAAATGGGAGAGGGGCTAGTGTTTCAATTATCAGCCCATAAAGTCTTTTAACAATAAAGAACATAGATTCTATTTAGGGGTGGATTAAAGGTGGGTTTAGTGTAGTTTCTCAATTGTAGGTGGGTCTCCATGGAATGCAGTTTCGGGAAAGCGGTTTCGGTAAGCAGAGATGATTATCAGCTGAGGCGGTGTAGCAGCCATCTTGTGATTACTGGGAATGGTGCTGAGAAAAGAAAATCTCAAGAATAGATATTAGTTTTTATGGGTCTAATAAGGAATGATACTTACACAGTTTTGTAGGGATTTAAAA
>NW_006160165.1:3082904-3101293 GCF_000334495.1 Tupaia belangeri chinensis | reverse complement strand
TTGTTGACATGCTAACTGACCCAAGCTTTGTTCCAAGGTCGGGGGGTGCACAACAGTAGCCTTGCCAATGTGTTGATCCGACCAAAAGCGGAGCTCAAAGGTCAGGGGGCTCAGACAGATCCTGGGGCCTCACCGGGTCGGACTCCTCCAGGGTCACATGCATTTGAGCGAAATTATAATCTTTCACTTCCAGGTCATTCGTCTTGGGAAAGCCATGTAGTAATAGCTAAAAGCCCAAGGTCTTCACTGACAAAATAAGAAATTTTCTGAGACTAAAATGATTTGATAATAAGTGAAAGTGAATGTTCCTTTTAGAATATCTGGGACAAAATTTTCACTGGATGAACTAATGTAAGAAGAATATATCTAACAGTGATAATAGAAATAGTGATGAACGGGGACAAGCATATGGCATAATGGCTATGTTGCTGGACTCCCATGTAGTTGAATACAGTTCAAGTCCCAGACCCGGTGGCTTAAACTCATGCCAGGCACATGTGCACATGTGCCCAAGATCCTGAGAGGAGAATGGAGAAGGGATTGCGGCGTGGCCATGTGCTCTGGGGGGTGATTTGTCCGCTTCCTGTCTCTCTGTCTTTCTGGCGAGTGCACACACTCTATAGCAAAAATCTTCCCCCCCCCCAAAAAAAAATAGAAATAGTGATAAATGAAAGCCCAAGAGGAAAGGCAAGGCCCTGCTGCCTGCGTCTTCTGGTCATGAGAGAGCGTGCAAAACACAAAGCGGGAATTCTCATTTGACACAGACCTTCACTGCGCTCCTGATCTTGGGTTGCCTATGTCCTCTGTTTTGGGGGAGCTGTTTGCATTATGCAGTTTGCACGACCTCCGATCTCATCTAGTCTTTGTTTTCCAAAGAGGTGCACTCCAGTCACCCAACCTAACAGCCACAGGCCTGGTGCGCCCTGGCTGGGTTGCACCCGGCTTCAGGTGCCACAGCCTGTGCTGCAGAAGGAAGCACAGCCCTCGTGGGTGCTGCCACCTGGTGACTCCAAGCAAGATTTTGATTCCAAAGGTCCCCTCATCCTTGAGAACAATCTGGTTGATTTTGAACCATAAATCTTCGGTTTTCCTTCATGGGGAATTTTACTACAGAACAGACGGATCATACACCAGGTTGCCGTAACGAAAATGGGAGTCGACGTAATGAAAGCTGGTGAGAAACGGGCTAAGAACAAGAGCGCGGTGCGAGGGACACCGCAGGTGGCTAACCGCACTCTGCGCCCTTGTGATCACCGGACCTGGAGCGCTGGAGAGGAAAGAAGTGAGACCAGAAACGTTTGCGATGTGCGGGCACACGGAGAGGGAGGGGTGGCTCGGCCTGAGTCAGGGTTTCCCCTTCTCAGTGCTCAGGGTCCTCCCGGTTCGTGGAATCCATTGCCTGTCGCCTTCCACCTCCTCAAACTCTCTTGTCCTAGCTCCCATCAACCCTTTAACTTTCTCCTTCTCACGAATTCTTCACATTTCTACCAACTTTTCCTAAAATACACATAAGATTGTTGCCCTTCTGCTTCATCGAAAAAACATGGTTCCCCATTTTTCCTTCGAAGTCGAATTTACAGTCCGTATGTAGCAGGGAGAAACTCTCCCAGTAAAACCCCTTCTCGCACGCGCCCATGACACACAGGAGGCTGGTGGCTTGTGGCTCCTGCCCGAGCCTTACACCCTCCCTGCCACGGCTCGAGGAGCAGGTCAGCACCAGCTGTCAGATAAGCCGTGCTTTTCCCAGGACTAAACGTCACGTTGTCCGATATTTCATTCCTCGCACACTGTGCTCCGTCTCTGCATTCGATTCGCTTAAACCGCTGAGTTTACTGTTGGGTAAAACTCATCCAGCACGACGCTGCATTGACTCTGCTGACTTTTAGTACTTGCTGACATCTGCTAAATAGGTTTCAGAATGAGTTTTCTCAGCTATTTTCAAAAATTTACATTTTCATATGAATTTTCAAATCATCTTATCTAATTCCAAGTTGGATAAACTCTGTTGGAACTTCCATTGTAGTTTCATCAAACTTATATATTAGCATTGAGAGAATCAACCGGTGAGGTATAAAAAGTGCTCTTAATTTTGATTGGCTTTTGAAAATGTTAGGTACATTTTCATTCCTTTTTCTTTAAAGTTTTTATTTTAATTTCTTCCATGAGACAGGAGGCAGTGGAGAGGGAGACAGAGAGAGACGAACACCCCCAGCAGGGTCTCTGCTCCACAACCTGCCCCCAGTCGTAGCTACCCTGCAGCACACAGCATGCCATGCTCGGGGAGGCTCTAGGACGCACACACAGGACCTTTCCATATGGGTTCAGTTGCGTTGCCACTGGGTCACTACCCGGCCCTTTAATTTCGTTGCTAGAGACCTTATTCATTCTTTTTTTGATAAAAACATGGGAAATCGTAGTGACCATTTAGACACTCCAAAGTTATTTTGCCTTTTTATATCTTTTTTGAAAGCAAGAAAAGAACAAGAAATGTTAAGAGGAAGTACTGGTGGGAATTTCTGGGTAGCGGAAGTAATGCATTAACTTGAACCTGAAGCACATTGCACATCTTCCAAAGCACTACGCAGGTCTCCAACAAGAGCAGATGAAACCACACACACTCACACACACACACACACACACACACACGCAAGCACGCACACACACGCACCACGCTCATGCTCCACGCACAACTAGCTATGCAGAGCATACCACAATGACGTGTGGAGCTGAAATAATCATGTCAGGGAACCACAAGCTGCACACCAGCGACACACACGAGGTGCTCAGAAAGGCTAAGCCAGAGGGGATAGAGAACATGCAGATGGAGTTGATGAGGGAGCTGAGATGGTCCTTCGAGCAGTGTACAAAGTGGAATTTGAATCATAGAAGTTAAATAAGATAAACTAAACACGATGTAGTCATTTTAAACATTTTATTTAAATGTATAGCAGGTATGAACCCTTACACCCAATAGCATGTCAGCTCCATGCGGCAGAAACCAGGGTAGATGCCAGCTAGTTAGAAACACATTGTTAGTGCAGGACATGCCTGCTGGACAGGCAGTGAGTGGGGATAGTAAAGACCCCAAGTAGAATTCTGAAAATATTATCAGAAAAAGGAAGTAAGGCCACAGTCCTGGGGCCTGTCAGAAGGGCTCAGGGGCTGACTAAAGGGCCATTGATGATGAGGCTAGAATAACCTGAGTAACACAATGGCAGTGGGTGATAACGCAGACATGGACTGAATATTCACGGGTTCGTATGTATAAGCAGATGGTTGAGTGAGTTAATAACTATGAGAGAAGAACCGAATCTCCCATGAGCAGAATTCCCAGTAATGGAGGCAGCCTCCCCACCAAGAGTGAAGTGACACAGAACTTTCTGTTCCCCAGGTGTGGGCAACCTATAGTGCCTTCCTTCCTGGTGACCAAAGCCAACATCGGCAGTCATGACGCATTGCTAACATGACCACTTTTCCTTTGTGTTCTTACTCTCAGTCTCAACGTGAGCAGAGCATCGGAAACATCCCGCTAGAGGGAGTCCTGCAAAGTCCTGAGCAGCACTTCTTGAAGGCCGTGGCATGTGAAGAAGGTCTGAGCAAAGCTCACAGCCCAGGAGGGAGTAGGAAGACATGATTACCAGAGGTGACATGGTATCCTGTATGGGGTCCTAGATCAGGCAAAGGACAACAGAGACAGACTGAGGATATCCGGCCAGGTGGATTGGAGGTTAGGGTGGCTGGACCTCATGTGACCAACTGCACAGTTCGAGTCCCATGCCTGGTGACTTGGAAAATATGCTAGGTGCACGTGCATGCTTGTCCAAAATCCCGAGAGGATGGAGAAGAAAAGACTGCGATGTGGCCATCCCCCCGGGGAGTGATTTCTCGTTTTTCCTCCATTTCTTTCTCTATGTCCCCCTCTGGTGAGCACACATTAAATTAAGGAAAAAAGGAGATCTGAATGAAGTTGAAGCGCAGTTCTTAATACTGTATTAAAGCTGGTTCATTCACTGTTACACACTGTACAGAGTGTACGAGAACTCCCTACTATCTTCTCACTTTTCTCTATGAATCTCAAGTTTTGTTTTAAAAAACGAAATCAGTTTTTAGAAGAGAGAAAACAGCTATTACAAAGAAAGAAACAGCAGAGTGAGTTTGCAACCAAGAGTTCAGTCCTTGTGTGCCTTTGCCCAGTTCTTTGTGACGATTTGTTGCTGGCTGACGTGCCTGAGGTTTTTTTTGTTTCACTTTATTTTGCAGGCGTTTTGTTGTTGTTGATGATGATGAAACCTCAGATAACAGGTATATATTGAAATCTTCCCTTAAAAGCAAAGCATGTAGCTGCTTGCTTACTTCAAAGTGCTGGCCTCCTGTGAGGTCTCGTCCTGGAGAAGCATTTGTTGTGGCGGTGCAGATTCACGATTACTGATGACAGACAGTGGCGAGGTGATTAAAAAGCAACAGGGTGGGCGGTCAGTTTTACTGGCATTTCATACTTAGTCCTGCCATCATTGGCCTTTACAGCAAAGCGTTAAAAACTAAGTGCCATCCATCCAAATGCTATGAAGAACGCACTAGCTGATAAAATGAAGTACATATTTGCAGGCTGTTCTGGTTTTTCTGTTCTTTTGTAGACATGTATCCTGAGTGGAGTGAAATTCATCCACTGTCCCCACATCCTTATCTTCCACGCCTTTCCTAATCCCCTGCCATCACCTCTAAGTTCCGATTCCTCTCTCTGCCTCTCTCCCCTCTGGTGAGTGCAGACATAATAATAATAATAATACCTTAAGAATAATTGAATTAAAATGCTCTCACCAGGTCAGCCATGACCTCCCGAGGTGCCGAGAATCTTTGTTCTCCTCTCAACCTTGTCAAGATGTGGCAGGGTGGTGCTTGTCTCCAAGCTGCAGGAGCAAGTCTGACCTCGAAGCCAGGTGGGAGTGACAATGGCACACGGAGGTAGGCCGTTCCACTTTGCTGCAGAACCAGCAGACCTACCTGTGGAGGGCAGAAACAAAGCCAAGGAGGGGGGTCCATGTTCATGCCCCGGGGTCCTCTCAGGGATGTACAGAAGTTCCTTGGCCAGTGTAGCCTGCGGCAGCCTGAGGAGCCCAGAACCGCAGACTCACTTCTGTTCTGTTATGGGTGGGGAAGGAATTCCATGGCCTCAGGGAGGCTCCTCTTGCTCTGAGTTCTGAGCCTCCCCTTGTTATTCCTTTTTGAGGGGCCACGGTTCGTATCAAAGACTCTCCCTGCCTTCCCACTCTTCTCTTCCTCTCCGTGGCCGCTGAAGTTCCACCCGTCTAATGTTTTCTTATGTTCCCTCTCACCCTAACAATTGTCTATTCAGTGACGGCAATGTAATCTTGTAAGTAAAACTAGCAATGGCTCTTTCTCATAAATCTCTCATTTACTTGCCCTCACCTCCAAGATGAGCATTAACACCTCGCCATGTCATAGGTGGTCCTAATGTATAAAATGAGTATCTTCTCGGGCAGAGTTAAGCCCTCCTGTTATTCAGTGCCTCCCCTCCTCTTGCCCCAACACATAATCCCGTTTAAAAAAATCTCACTACATGGCACTGAAAATATGTTTGCATATACTGACATAAAAGACCAGAATTTAGGTGATCAAGTGAATGTTAGAATTTTTAAACTCAAAATTATTGAACGAAGTGTTGGTTGAATTATTTTAAGATATTTTGAATAACTTGAAAATTATAGGTATCAGAACCAGCAGTTGGCATAATAGCTATGTTGCTGGACTCCCATGTAGTCGACCGCGGTCCCAGTGGCTTCAACTCACGCCGGGCATGTATGCGTGTGTGCCCAAGATCCCAAGAGGAGAATGGAGAAGAGATTGTAGCGCGGCCATCCCTCCTGCGGGGTGATTTCTTGCTTTCTGTCTATCTGTCTCTCTCTGTCTTCCTGGCAAGCTCACGTGCCCTATAGGAAAAAAATTAAAAAAAACTCTCAAAAAAAAAAAATGATAGTTATCATTTGATGAGCATCTCAACAATATTTATTAAGTATCAACTGAGTGTTACGTTTTCTGCCAGGTGCTCACTGGGGTGAGGTAACAACATAAGATCCTTGACCAAAAGGAGTACGACATTCTCACTGGAGACACTGACATATAAATAATTTCCAATCAAACTGACCAGTTAAATAATAAACAAAGCCAACACCTAGCATTTACTGAACTCTTATGATTGCCTAAGCTGAAAGTCACTTTATATATTTATTTCATTTAATCCTCACAATTATTAAGGCTGTGTGTGTGTGTATGTGTGTGTGTGTGTGTGTGTGTGTGCGTGTGTAGTTACTGGCACCATTTTACAGATACAGTATCAGATTTGGCTGAGGTAAATTTCTGAAGTCATCCAGCTAGGAAATGGAGGGTCTGGGTTCAACTAAAGTTGATTAAAAGACTGCTTTCTTTGAATGGAAGAATATACCACCTCAGTTAGGAATGGTCTTTTTAGTTATACTGGGTAAATGTTGCCGATGAAATGCATGATGAGGAAGGAAATATCCGGTTTTTGAGTGGCTATAAATGCGTGCTATAAGTGTTTAGTTGTGAGTAACAGAGACTGATAGATTTCCTATTTCTGTCACACACTATTCCCTCCCACTTCCACATTCTCCTTTGTATTTTCAAGGGTGGGAAGACAGAAGACTACATCTGCCAACTCGGCAGAGTTTTAACTTAGTTCTTCCACTGAGACACTCAAGCACGAAGAAAGCCACCATATTGTTCTGTCAGGGGAAAGCAGATCCGTGAACCTGAACGGCCGAGGGATGTGGAGTTTGGGAAGCTGCTCTTGCAAAGCACCAGGATTAGCCCCACAAGCAGCTCAGACATCACTCCTGGGCTCCTACCATTCCCAGAGTCTGGACATTGGAAGCTGGTGGCCATTATCTTTCATATTCACCCTCCCAGGCATTTGAGCAGTGTTCATAACCTCGGTGGCCTGTGTTAAATCCTCTCAAGGTGAAACACAGTGATTTCTGTTTTCTAGAAGAAAGACTCACTGATACTCAGACTCCACGTGATTTGCTAAGGCTGCCAAAACAAAGTTTAGATGGGGCTGCCTGCACAGCAGAAATCTACTACCTTGAAGTCATGGAGACTGGAAATCTTAGGTGAAGGTGTCAAGGTTCCTCTGAGGGATGTGAGGGAAGACATGTGCCAGGCTCTCTTGGAAGGCTGTCTTCAGGATTACGTGCCATTCTCTGCACGTGGGGTCTGTGTCCAAATTCTACTTTCGTATAAAGACACTGGTCATACAGGGTTAGAACCCACTCTAGTGACCGCGAGTTACTTCAGTAAAGACCCCGTCTCTGGACCAGCAGTTAGTGTAATGGCTATGTTGCTGGACTCCCATGTAGTCAACCATGGTTCAAGTCCCAGATCCGGTGGCTTAAACTCACACTGGGCACGTGTGCGTGCGTACCCAAGATCCCAAGAGGAGAATGGAGGAGAAGGGATTGCAGTGTGGCCATCCCCCCTGGGGGGGTGATTTCTTGCTTTCTTTCTCTCTGTCTCTCTCTGTCCTTCCAGTGAACACACACGCCCTATAGCAAAAATCTAAAAAAATTAAAAAATAAAAAAAGACCCCGTCTCCAAATGCAGTCATATTCTGAAGTCCTGGGGGTAAGTATCTGATTTTGGCAGAACAAAATGCAATGCATAAAAGCACTAAAATAGTTGGGACCGGCAGATGGTATAATGGTTAAGTTGCTGGACGCTCACCTAGTCAGCTGCGGTTTGAGTCCTAGACTTGGCAGCTTAAAACTCACACCAGGCATGTGTGCATGCATGCCCAAAATGCCAAGAGGAGGATGGAGGAGAAGGGATTGTGGCATGGCCATCCCTCCTGGAGGGTGATTTCTTGCTTTCCGTCTCTGTGTCTCTCTCTGTCTCTCTGGCGAGTGTCTCTGATCCTCCAGCAAAAATCTCTCTCTCAAAATAATAATAATAATAATAATAAAGCCCTGAAATAGCAATGACTGATGAAAGGTAGTAACTGAATCCCAGGGTAACATGTCTACAGCTGACTTGCCGTTCAACAGCATCCTCGGGGTAGCAGCTACCTCTTGTTTTTCAGCGGGGCATGGTTGTCTTTCTCAAGTTCACCTCACGGACCGAACTACTGCTCCAGAGCCAGCCAGGCCCATTCCAGCTGGTGGGAAGTGGTAGCAGCAGAGGAGAAGCACCGCGAGCCTAGGCCACGGCTAGGAGCTGCTCACGACCTGCCCATGCTCTAGTGCCCATAACTACAGCAGGCGGCCACGTCCGTCCCTGGGCTGGGATGCCGTGGTATAATCTTTATTCTGAGAAGCAGTTAACCTAGAAGCAACGTTTCTTACTAAGAAAGACGAGAGTGGATATTGTTGGTCAACCAGCAAAACTGTGCCACGCTGAAAACATGACAGGCTTCTTTCTGTGGCTCCCACCTTGTAACAGGAAGTACTAATGAACAAGCTGGAGCGGAGCGGACACTGCCTCACCCTCTGCTCTTCCGCTATCTGGGTGTGCAGCGTACGTGTTACAAGTGTCAACCAAGGATTCAGCAGCAGAATCTCTTAGAAAAGAAAGGAGATGGCTTTCTTCAGGGGGAGTGCTGGGGAGTTAGAGCGGCTTGCCAAGCATACAGTACGACAAATACTGAGAACAGTTCCAAGTTACCATTCTAAGTTTATGCTGCTCGTGGAGGAGAAAGCAATTGCTCAAGTGGCTATGACACCCACAGAGTTTGGGATGTAGATTCAGACATCACATGTAAAAAAGGTGGAGTAACTCTTATTTGTTACACAGTCTGTGCGTATGCAGCAGGGTCAAGTTTCATTACTTTGCATACCTGAACCTGTAAAGGCAATCTGTTGTCCTGGCCTGTCTCGAGGCCCGCAGTGCTTTTTCCTGACCATGTGCTGTTGACGTCCTCCGTCCTGTCAAAGGCAAGGCCAAGGACGCCCTTGTTCCCGCAATGTCAACCAGAACCGCTGGAGTTTCCAGCCGTCTGCTTCCAACGCGCCTTCGCGCTCCTCGCCAGCAAGGACACAATATCAAAATAGGTCTGTCTTAGAGCTTCAAAGTTCAGACTTCCTTCTTTGGCCTTTAAGATAAAATATTAAGATGTTAATATGATCAGGTCATTGAAAAAGTCATGACTCATTTTCACATTGGAAAAATACGTCATGACTTTTCTGACAACCCAATACTTTTCCCTTCGCTCCTCTCACTTGGTGAAGTTGCCAGCACTCACAGTACCCCTGTTCTGCCATGATTCGCTAGCTCAGCACTGTCACCATTCCCAGCAGTCCTTAGAAGGAACGGACAGGGCGGCTCCATGGTCTGGTGGTTGGGGCAGCCAGAGCCCACAGGCAACCACGTGGTTTGAGTCCTGTCAGAAACACACCCTCTGGCAGATAAGAAGAAGAAGAAGGAGGAGGAGGAGGAAAAGAAAAGGAAAGAAGGAAAGGAAAGAGGATAAAAAGAAAAGAAAACGTTTTTTGAAAAGAAGAAACAGGAGGTGGAGGAAAAGGGAGAAGGAGAAAGAAAAAGGACGAGGAGGAGAGGAGGAAAAAAGAGGTGAAGGAAGGATGTAGCAGGAGAGGAAGGACAGGGATGTAGCCGCGGGCTCTCTGGAAACACTGGCTGGGCAAACCCTGAGGTTCAACCCAGTTGTAATGAAATGACCGACTTCTTGCTTTAGAGACAATTTACAAATTACATGAGATTTGAAGAGTACAGTTTTCCAGTTCCTGAGAAGGAAGTTCTTCCATTCCAAGCCACTTGAAAAACAGCAGAGCAGGCATTGTCATTGTGCTCCATCTAGTGGTCACCACGATGAGGAACTAATGCGAAATTAAGAACCAGGGTGGGATTGAGGCCAGATGGCCCCCTGCCTTCTATTGTTTAGGCCACCTGGAAAAGTGTATTCATTTTTTTGAGAATTTGAGCTAGTGATGCTTAAGACTGATGCTTAATGAAGACAAGTATTTCTTCTAATATTAAAATTATACTTTTAAAACATTATTATAGCTCATTATTAGCTTACATGAATAATGGTTTCTTTATGGAGGCCTATCTCTCTTCTCAGCAGAAAATATCTTTGATATAATTTCCCTTTTTTAAAAAAAAGTTTACTTACACATTCCTTCCACAAGCAAGAAAGACTGAGAAAGATAGAGAGAAGGGAGAGAGAAGGCAGCACCCTACAGGGTCTTCACGCCCTGATTCCACCAGTTCAGCCAGCCCCGGATCACGGGGTCGCGGTCATGCGTATACCTGGCACACTCAGGGGAGTTTGCAGAAGTGGTTGTGGAACCTTCCCATGCGTGCCAGGGCTGTCACATTTTGCCAAGGCACCACCATCGGGCCCCTGGTGTAATTTTCTGATGCAGAAGTTAGACCTCTGGTCTGTAACCCTTGACTGTCAGTGGGGTTTGTACTGAGAGGCCTATTGTTTGTTTAGGTGCTGCTAAAGGTTTACACAATTTTACACATTAAAAAAAATCTTTGTGTGCAGCATATGTGTTCAAAATGTCAAAGAAGGATTCAATAGCAGAACCACTTAGAAAAGGAAAGAAATGGTTTTATTCAGAAAGAAAGAGTGCTAGGGGAGTTAGACCAGCTTGCCAAACATACAGTACAGCAAATATTTTTGTTTAATTTGCGTCCTTTTCCAACGACAGAGAAAGAGTAAGACGGAGAGGAAGAAAGCACGCCCCCAGTGGCATTTGGTCACACCACGATCCTTTCCTTTTCATCTCTTTCTCCTTCTGGGATTGTGGGCATGCACAAACCCTCAGTGTGTTTTCCAAGCTGCCAGGGCAGAGATTCCAACTGCATGAGGCATGTGGGATCTAGCTCCCTTCATCACAAAGCTGTGGGGCCTACCCAAGGCTTATACTTCTTAAACAAACAACGAATATGAGGAAGCCCAGCAGCCTGGTAACCCTTTTTCAATCCTGATTTTTTTTCTTAAAACCTCCAAGCAGGGGCCGGCAGGTGGCATGGTGGTTAAAGGCACTGGACTCCCACATGGCCGACCATAGTTCAAGTCCCGGACCTGGTGGCTTGCTCTCTCACTTTTTGTCTCTCTCCGATCAAACTGGAAAATAATAATGATAATAATAATAATAAAGTTAAATAAAATAATTATTTTAAAAAATAAAAAAAACTCAAAGAAAATGATTGATTTATCCCTAAAGACAATCTCTCTAATGAAAAAAGACCCCTTTAAGATTACTTCAATTAATTGGTAGTAGTCACACGAAGCTTGATGTTACGAGATAGCATTTGATTAGGTGGAGAGCAATCTGGCCTATTGCAATTAAGCTGAAAGTAAAATGCTCAACATAAAACCTAATTGAAAATGGGTATTCTTCAAATGACTTTTTTAAAGCATGGTACTTCTTACAATAAATTCTTAAAATGTCTTGGTGGTGGTAAGAATTTGGAGAGAGAATTTTTTCTTAAGTAATTATTCTTAGATTTTTTTTTCCTTCTCTACTTGCGTGCACGTGTGTGTGTGCTTATTCGTGTGGTGTTTTTAACATGGTCTCACTGTGCTGTGTCTTGATGCTCCTGCGTCAGCCTCCTGAGAAACTGGGGCCCCAGGCACAGACACTGTGCTCAGCTTTCGGTGTGGCCAGGAATTGGCCGGGCTTCCCATCTGCCCTAGGCCTGCAAGTAGCAGCGGCTAGCATGACTGTGAAGGCTGAGCCTGAATTAACGCTCACATTTCTACCTGTTCATTTCTGCTTTGTTCTCTTTGCAGTAACAAGAAGTTGAAAAATCTCAGACACCTGAACACTAGAAATCCTGAATCTGTGGGTAGTTTGGTAGATGTACTTTGAAGGGAAGATAATTATAGTTTTCTACTTTAATCTATCAAAAATAGAGTGAAAGCAATGAAGAAAAGCATAAGAATGAATTTTGCAATACTGATAAAGACCCAAAACTGTGATGAAAATAGTCTAAGACTATTCCAAACCCTAATGATCACTCCTTAGTGATTACTAATGAATGAATCACTAATTAAAAAGTATATTTGTGTGCTGCTATGTTGGCTTAATTGTTCTAGGAGGCAGCTTATGCTTGGCTGACCAACATTGATCAGATACCGATGGGCACAGTGGAGTGAACTCAAAGATCTCAGGGCTCAGAAATAAATAAGCTTGAAAAAAATGAGCATTAAACCAGAATGGAATCAACACAGTAGGTGACATCATGAAGGCATACAAAGACAAAAAGAAACTTGCCGTCTTGTGCAACAAGGAGGCACCAGTACACACCCAGTGTGGACGTGTTCCCACATAAACAGGAACAGCCCAGAAGTTAGGGACCGAACAGTAGCATTTATTATGCAGGCTTCATCTTAAATCCATCTGGGAATGCAGGTGACCATCTGAGCTCACTGGTTTTAGATAAGAAAAAGTAAACTTTATGATCTTTATGACAGGGAGGGGTTTTACAACTAGGAGCAAGGTATTGCCCAAGTGAGGCTTCTGGCTTCCCAAGAAACTGGTCTTCCTTGGGCTTACATTTCAAAGAGATTCTCCTAGGTCCGGAGACAGACAGTCCTGGGCTGTAGAACTGAAGTTTTTGGAAAGATTTTCAGACATTTGAAGACAATATAAGTTTTCTAAAGAAAATGTTCTAACAAAGTGGGGATGATGTTTTCAAGCTTATTCACTCATTGTTTTCCGTGCACACACTTGAGAGCTAGGTGTAGGGCACTGCCAGCAGAGTCTTCGCACCCGGCCCACCGCCAGCTCAGCCAGTCAGGATTGGGCACACGTGTGCCCACCCGGTGTGTACAGGGAGACTGCAGGGCCTGGGCCTGGGACCGGGACCCACTTGTGTGGCTTCGGCATCACGGGGTGCTTGGTCGCCCCGTAGCACCGCAGCTGGGCTCTTTATGAGGAGAATGGCACTTCTCATGCCTGCAGTTCAGTTGCCCCACACCTTCTGCTTTGACTTGTCCTCAAAGCAAGGCCATTCCTTCCCGATTAGCCATGGAGAACACCAGCCAGCCCAGCAGAGCCACGCTTCCATACAACTCCTTCACCACTGTATTCTCGGCCACCCTCTCCTTCCCTTCCTCCAGACCTCTGGAATAGTAGTTCCAGCCCCCTCCAAAAGCAGAGGTGTTTAAAACAGCTATCCTCATATAATCTACTTCAGAATGCTGTTCTCTGTTCTTCAGTGTAGACAGAGAGGTTCACACACATTTGCAATTCACCTTCAATTCATAACCAAGGGTTGGCATCTAGCATGGGAAGAATCGTCAAGTTAAGCTCCAGGGCGGGCAGTGGGGAGGTCTGGCAGGGCTCCATCTCCAGAGGGAATGGCCCTCCAAACTCCTCGCCCTGTGTCTAACTGGAGTATCATTAAATTAGCACAGGAGCATTGCAAATACCATTTCATCATAGAAATGAGTGGAGTTCAAAATACATGATCGCTAAGAAGAGTACTTAGTGTAAGGGCAAAGGAATGGTCCTTCTACATTCGAAGGCTCGCTGAAAATTATCGACAACAGTCAGATTACTAAGAGAGAAGGCAGACCAATATATTTAACATAAACACAGGTACATGGAAGTCATGGAACATGTGAACTCAAAGAAAAGCCAGATGGCTGAGACTTTTAGATCCTCTTCATAAGGGAGAGGGAAACAGGAGGTGCAGGTGATTTCAGGGTAAACGGTTTTGTTGAGAATCAGAAAACTATTCCCCAAGACTGGCGTTGTGACATGTGGAGTTGGGGAAACCAATAGCTTTAGAACCAAAGTCTTCCTTTTTCCTCCCCCTGCTCTCTATCTCTCAAACATCTTCGGTTCCTTTTTTCTCCCAAAGTGCAGAGAAAGACTTTACTCTGACATTCCATTATTGGCCAGTAAACTAGACCCTCGCAAAGAAGGAAACAATGCCCCCCGCTCTCTTGCTTAGCTTTCATTGGCTCGGTTTTTGTACAGGAGTGAAGGTGGAGGGACTTCGGTGCACCTGGCAGACCTGGGCAAGAGCTGCTCTTTGTCTCTCTGGCCCATCCGCTCCCCAGGAGAATCAGTTACCAGCCACTGTCTGAGCTGCACACTGTTCTGCGCCCCTAAGAATCATTCGCTCGGAAATTACCTGTCCCCTTTATTCCCTCTCACCCTGAAGAGGGCATTTAAAACACAACTCTCTGGACCTTTCTTTGAATATGTATTTCGTATGCCTCCGTATACAAATGCCTACATTAGACTAAATCCGAATGCCTTCTCTCTTACCAGGTTGCCCATGGCTGGCGATTTTCAGCATATCTATGGAGGAAAGGAAAGGGAGATGTTTTCCTTCGCTCCTCCAACTTTCAAGGAGAAGAACAGATTGAAGCCTTAGATGATAGTGAGTAAATAATCTCCCGTGGGAACTGCAGGAGCTTGAGAGACTGGTGACTAAACCTACCCAGGTGTGTCAACACTCTATAACCTCCCTTTCTGAAATAGCAATTGAGCTAGTGAAATTTCAGGGAGGGGCCAAAGGCCATTGCTTTCCTCGTTAGCAGACCAGTCTTTAAGGAAGTATTGGAATATCGGAGGGAAGCCCTTCCCTGCACTTGGAGAGAGAAAGGATCGAAGAGGACATGGAGACCAGGAGAAAGCTCAGACACCTGATTCTGTTTGTCTGAGTCAGCATTTAAGGCACTGCTTTCTGAGCTCCCACACTATGCCTCTTACAGATACAGCCTAAGCATATAAACCTGCTGTGTGGTAGGTTAGCCTTCCAAGGTGGGGCTAAAGTTGATTTCAAGTTGATCCTATGACCAAAAACATGAAAACCTCTGCTATATAATCCTTTCAGAACATTCTGATTTGCACTAAGTAAGCCTTTTATGCAAAGTACTTTTATCAAAGCACCTATAAGAGAACTGTCCATTTGTCTGTGTGGCATCCAACACCCTTTTTTTCGCTGGTTTTTTATTTATTTTTTTTTTTAGCAAATTTATATGTATAAATACATATATATATACATACTATTTTTTTTCTCAGAAAAAATACAGAAGCTGTTTCTAAAATTAAGAAGGTGCCATAAAGTGTCTCCCTGTCTGAACAATTCCACCTTCCCTCCTTTTTTCCTATCGCCTCTCCTCAAACAAAAGAAGGCTCAGAAAACAATTAGGGAAGAGGCAAAACGGCAGACTGGCCAACGCATGTAGTTATGACCCTGCGACCCACTCATGTCCTTTCTGGTGAACTCAGAAGCTTCTCATTTTCTCTTTGCTCTACCTACTTTGAATCTGCTAAATTTTTTTCTTACTTGTGGCTTTGAGATAAAAAGATTTAAGACTGATAGGAGACTTTGTTTTTCTGTTTCGAGGTCAGCCAGCTCTGACTAAATAAGTATACATTTCAGAATTAACTCATTCGAGCATGAAAAGAAAGAAAGAAAACACATTAAAGGGGCTGTTACAAAGCTGAAAGTTCTCTCCTTCGTGTTTGGTGTATATAGGAACGCTTTAAGGCGTTCACAGGAATATAAAATCAAAGTGTGAGTTTATTTTGGTGCAGGGATTTTAGGCCCTGCCGTGCCCTTCTGGAGGCAGTTTGCTGTGCCACGGTGGCACCCGCTCCAGTTAGAAACTGCTGGCCTGCACCGAAGGGCCAGGACAACTATCGGTCACAGGGGCCCTCGCTGGTTTCCAGCTGGTGTACGTCTGTCTCAGACAGCAGGTGATGTAATGGTCATGTCACTGGATTCCCCAGTAGTCAGCCACGACTCAAGACCCAGGCCCGACAGCTCGAAACTCACTCCGGGCGTGTGTATGCGTGTGTACCCAATATCCTGAAAAGGTAACGGAGGAGAAAGGACTGTGGCATGGCCATCCCCCCAGAGTGGTGATGTCTCTCTTTCTGTCTAAAACACATTAAAGGGGCTGTTACAAAGCTGAAAGTTCTCTCCTTCGTGTTTGGTGTATATAGGAACGCTTTAAGGCGTTCACAGGAATATAAAATCAAAGTGTGAGTTTATTTTGGTGCAGGGATTTTAGGCCCTGCCGTGCCCTTCTGGAGGCAGTTTGCTGTGCCACGGTGGCACCCGCTCCAGTTAGAAACTGCTGGCCTGCACCGAAGGGCCAGGACAACTATCGGTCACAGGGGCCCTCGCTGGTTTCCAGCTGGTGTACGTCTGTCTCAGACAGCAGGTGATGTAATGGTCATGTCACTGGATTCCCCAGTAGTCAGCCACGACTCAAGACCCAGGCCCGACAGCTCGAAACTCACTCCGGGCGTGTGTATGCGTGTGTACCCAATATCCTGAAAAGGTAACGGAGGAGAAAGGACTGTGGCATGGCCATCCCCCCAGAGTGGTGATGTCTCTCTTTCTGTCTCTCTGTCTCTCTGGCGAGCACACACATCCTACAGCAAAATCTCTCTCTGAAAAAAGAAAAAGTTCCGTTCATTAATCAATGAGATCGGTGAGTAGATAAACCAGTATGGGACACTGAGGATACTGAAACCAACATGTAGAGGATGAACCAAACTTCAATGTTTGCCAGGAGAATTAGGCTAATTGGAAAAAAAATGAAAAGACACAAATACAGAGAAATATAGTTTCTCAAATGTTAACCTACAGTACTCCTCACTAAAAAATTTAAATAAAGAAGTTGGTGGGGCCTTTTTCCTTTGATCCATTTGTTAAAAAAGTAAATAAACAGGTTGAAAATAACTGAACCTAAAAATAGACAAAATTACTATATTTAAATCAGACTTTATGACTCTCATTTTCCCCCATCATTTGGGGGTAAGGTAATATTTACATGCACCAATGTTTATGCTGCGCATGTATAAACTGGTGAATTTCAATAACTGTATGAAATCCTGCCAGCTGCGTTTCGCTGCACACTCAGGTTCTTGGGCAGCCCTCTGGCCTTGGTTGGGGTGTCTGCTCCTCAGCTCATTTCAAGCCATTCTTTGCATAGTGAACCTTGGGCAGGTGCGAATTGGACATTCGTCCTTGGGGCATTTCCTGTGAGGACTTTTACTGCTCTCAATGGTCCTGTTTTACCAGGACTTTTCTGGTCTCCTAGAGCAGGCATTCTAGACTTTTCTGCATGTGCCTCCAAATTACTTAAACTTTCTACCTCCCCTCTCTGAGCAAGCTTGCGCTCTCCTGAGTCTGCCTGCCTCTCCTCACTCCTGACAGCTGACAGGCTCCTCCAGCAATTGCGTGTGTGGACATCCAGATTTCATAGCTCTTTTCTTCTGGAGCTTTGTCTGGAAGGGACTCAGACCATGTCAGAGAGACCTCCTAGAAACCTCTGTAAACAGGAGTTCTCCAACTTGTTCCAACAGTCAGTTCCTCCCCTGATGGCAAACCTCCAAAGAGATGATGTACACACCATGGGTGGAGAAAAGGCAAAGAGCACGTATACCCCGAACTGCCTAGTTAAAACGCGCAGGTGCTGCACCAGCGGGTGGCTTGGGAGTTAAGGCGCTGGACTCCCACATGGCCAACTTTGAGTCCGGGACTGGTGGCTTGAAAATCATGCTGGGTGCATGTGCGCGTGTATCTAAAATCTGAAGGAAAGACTGGAGAAGAAGGGATTGCAGTGTGGCCAAGCTCAGTGAGGGGTGATTTCTCTCCTTATCTCTGTCTCTCTTCAGTGAGAACACATGTCATATGGCAAAAGCCTAAAAAAACAAACAGCCAACCAAGAGAAACACGCAGCTAGCTACGTTAGTAGTTTGTCTTCTCTGTGGCCAAGGGCAAGGATGGGGAAGGGAGACATAGTCGTCATTATTAAATCTGTAACAGCATGATATTAGAAAGTAATATATACATTCTTAAACTAAAAAGTCAACATCGCTCACAGAGACTATTTACCCAGAAGGAATGAAAACTCAAGAACTCTACATCAAACCTGTGCATCATGACTGTGACTTACCTGGAGTTATTTTCATTTACGAGCTAATTGGTCACAAGTGCTATTAAACTACTGTGTAGACACAATGAAACTGTGTGTAGGGAGCAGTAGAAAATACAAGTTCTTTGGGGGTATTTCAATACTCTACTTGCTTGTGAGGTACTTTTTTTATTGAAGGGGGGATGTTTTTGCTATAGGGCGTGTGCGCTCGCCAGACAGACAGAGAGAGACAGACAGAAAGTGAGAAATCACCCCCCAGGAGGGACGGCCACGCCGCAATCCCCTCTCCTCCATTCTCCTCCTGGGATCTTGGGCACACATGCACACGCGCCTGGCGTGAGTTTTAAACCACCGGGTCTGGGACACGAACCGTGGTCGACTACGTGGGAGTCCAGCGACATAGCCATTACACTAACTGCTGGTCCCAAACTGCCTGTTTTATAAATGTCTCTCTCATGCTCATATCAGCCTGCTG
>NW_006160165.1:3073905-3082873 GCF_000334495.1 Tupaia belangeri chinensis | reverse complement strand
ACTAGTATCTCTCAGGGAACTGAGATCCAGAGAAGTTAAGAACTTGCTCAAGAATGTGTTATCTAAAATTATCACAGCTGGATTCAAATTATTACATTGAACTCCAGGTCTGGACACTTGGTAAAATGCATCAAACATATGAAAGTCAAGTTCGGTGCCATTTCAGAAAAAGGTGTAAGCAATCCCAAATGTAGTTATCTGCAAAATTGTTATGACTAGGAAAATGAGTTCCTAATACCAGCAGATGGCGTAATGGTTACGTCACTGGATTCCCACATGACAGATCACAGTTCAAGTCCCAGACACAGTAACTTGAAACTCACTTCTGTGCATGTGTGTGCATGCCCAAAATCCTTAGAGGAGAATGGAAGAGAAGGGATTGTGTCATGGCCACTCCCCGGGATGATGTCTCACTTTCTGTCTCTGTCTCTCCAGCAAGCACAAGTGCTTTATATGGCAAAAATCTTTCTCAACAACAGGAAAAGGAAAATGCCAGCAGAAATGCTGGCCTATAACTTTAATTAATCAAAACAAAATAGAAGGAGTTCCACCCCAACTGCCATGTTAGATACATTCACATGTGCCTTCATGATTATTAGTTCATCGCCTGTAAGCATGAAGAGATGTGTGTAGGTGAGTATTTACAGAAGGCTTTTCCCGAAGAGGAAAATCGGCGTAGTCCCAGCAATACCAGACATGCACTGGATCGTTACATTGTTGTGGTCTGGTGTATTAATTCAAAAGAACACTGATGATTTGAAACTCTGAGATCAATATAGATACGACAGTCATTACAGTCATAACATTTCTAGATATTAGCAACATAATCATTGAAATTCTATTTCCGTAGTATATTATGAACACGATTCACAATGTGGTGAATCTTTTTCCTCCAAGTGATGCTTGGCTAGTCCAGTTCAAACAGAAGTTAAATAATTCAAAAGAACACTGATGATTTGAAACTCTGAGATCAATATAGATACGACAGTCATTACAGTCATAACATTTCTAGATATTAGCAACATAATCATTGAAATTCTATTTCCGTAGTATATTATGAACACGATTCACAATGTGGTGAATCTTTTTCCTCCAAGTGATGCTTGGCTAGTCCAGTTCAAACAGAATTTAAGTGAAATTCAATGAGGCAGCCGCTATCGCCTGGGGCCTATTAAACTTAATTCATTATTAAACTCAAACGCTAATTAAAAATGGAAAGAAAAAGTGATGTTGGTGCACTCTCTGCTGTGAGCAAAGGCAGTCTGGTTTAGGAAACAATGAGAGGGTTACGATCATTGAAGCTTGAATGGAACTTCACATCCAAGACCAGTGAGTATTCAATGAAAAGGAAACACTTGTCATCATTTAAAGGACAGAAAATAAGGTTCTGAAAAGCTGACTGTCTCCCAACCTTGCCTGTTGGCTCACAGGCAGGGCAGTGAGGGCATTTGAGGAGTGTGGCAGGGGTTGGAGAAGGGTGGGGGAAGGACCCACCTGCCATCCCACAATTTCTTTAGCTCATTTTTGATAGTTCCAAAAGCAGTTCATTAAATAATTTACGAGTAATCACATTCATTGTTGCCTCTGTAGACAGTTTTATTATTCTTAAAATTTTTATCTTCAGATTAATTTCACATTTTACATAAAGTCCCCAACATGATGTATACAATATAATTTTTTCAACAGAAAAGTTTACATTTTTTTATGTCAAATGTTCTCCCCCCTTGCACCTTGCACACACCCTCCTTCACCCACTCTCTACCATCCACTCTCCCCATGCAGTCTCTAGCATGCCTCCCATCCCCTCCACCATCACATTTTCAGAGCTCTCAACTTCTGCTGCAGAGTACAGACACTCAGTGCCAACGGAGTGGGGATATACAATGTGTATCTTTCAAAGTCTGGCTCACTTCAGCTCAACATTGTGTCCTCTATATTCATTCACTTTGAGTGAAACAATAGTATCTCATTGTTTTTTATAACTGCAATAGTCCATATTACATATTACATATGTGCCACAGTTTCTTTATCCATTCATCAGATTTTGGAAACTTAGGTTAGTTCCATGTTTTAGCAATTGAGAATAATGTTGCAAGAAACATGGATATTCAAGTGTCTTTGCAATTGAGTGTTTTTCTATCTTCTGGATAAATACCAATGAATTGGGGTTACTGAGTCATATGGTAGTTTTATTTGTAGATTCTTAAGGAACCTCCATGTTGTTCTCCCAGCGGTTGCACTAATTTATATTGCTACCAACAGTGTAAGAGAGTTCCCTGTTCATCACAGCCTTACCAGCACTTGTTGTTTTTTTTATTTTTTTGATCCTAGCCATTTTAATTGGTGTTAAAATGGCATCTCATAGTTTTAATTTGCATTTCCCTTATGACAAGAGACTTTGAACTCTTTATATGACTTTCTTATGGGTGAGCAGCTTGCGTTCCCTGTATAAGCTGTATATCAATCCTTTGAGGAATAATTTTCAAATATTTCCTCCCATTTGAAGGATTGTCTTTTCACTCTAATTATTGTTTCCTTTGCTGTGAGAAAGACTTTTAGCTCGATGTAATCCCACTCATCTATTTTAGGGATTATTCCTGGTGCTTTAGGGTTCTTATTTTAAGAAGCTTTGCCTATTTCAATGTCTTCAAAAGTTTCTCCTACATTTTCTACTAGTAGGTTTGTAGTTTGAGGTTTTATATTAAAGTCTTTTACCCATTTTGAGTTGATTCTTGTTAATGATGAGAGATGAGGTCTAGTTTCATTTTTCTACTAGCAAACTCGCTAAAGACTTTCTTTTTGCACTATATGTCTTGTATTCTTTGTCAACAGCCATTCAACTCTACGCTTTAGGCTTTATTTCTGAATTCTCTATTCTGTCCCACTGGTTTATGTGTCTATTTTTGTGCCAGTACTGTGCTATTTTTATTATCACTACTTTGTAATATATTTTGAAGTCAGGTAGTGCGATGCTTCCTATTTTATTCTTTTGGCATAGTTGTACCAAAAATATAAACTGCTTTACACATATAAGTTCTAAGGCTTTTACCAAGACACTCGTCGAGATCTAGGATTCTCACACTGATCCGATGAGAAAAGACAACTGACAGGAAAGGCCAAGGAACCCCAGTCCTCCTCTCTCAGCTCATATGAAATCTCCACATTACATGGACTGAAAGGAGAGGAATCACCTCCACTTTCTTCACCAGTCTAAACTGGTAACCAGACTAGCACCTGGTATGCGACCGAATCAGATGGGTCCGGTTTCTCTAGGAGTACAGAAACCACAGCTATGAAGATCCAGGAGAGAGGAGGTAATGGGAAGCTGACTGGCACGATCATAGGAGCTGGGAAGTCTCCAGCAGAACTTCTGCAAGCTAGACATCCTGGGATGTGGGTGGCGGAGCTCAGTCCAAGTCCGAAGCTTGGAGGCAGAAGGCTGATGATGAAACTCACAGTCCTAGAGCCTTAGGACCCAGGAGGGCCACCACTATTAGTCCTGACACCTGGGAGTGGGAGTGGAGGAGCCTCAGGTTCAGATGCTTGATGATACTTGAGCAGCAAAGTCTTGCTTTTTGGTCGGCAACCAGTGTTCAAACCACAGTTTTCTCAGCCAAACCCAAGTTTTCATTCTTCACCCCATGGTCAACCTGGTAAGAGAGTGAGCATTTTTTTCTTTCTTTTTATTATGAAAACCATCATTGATATTTTTAAAAAGATAATATTCAAGGCTAGAACTCAGAAAGTAGGTTTGCTATGAAGCTGCAGGTGTGTCTTCCTATAGCTAAAGTGCCACCAGGTTCTGGCCCCCAATTTTTCCTGATCGATGTACATAATTATAGAAGGAAAAAGACACGTGGAGAAGGGTCTGCATCTCCAAAAGTGAGAGGAAAGGTCATGAGGGTTTGTTGAGGAAGACTCAAACCCAGTTAGCTAAGCTGGGGGCTTTGACATCATCCTTCTTGTGTCTTCAGCTCAGCATGCTCTACTCACCATGGCTGCTCCAAAAGTAACTGGATGAGAGGTTAACGGAATGGATTAGCTGTTACAGAGCAGGACGTTTCAGAGCAAACGTGACACTCGGAGGCATGGCAAGGGTTAGGGTTAGGGATGCCAAGGGAAGACAGGCTTCAAGAGAGCCTTCCTGCAGGAGCTGAAGTTCTGGTTTCCGTCCGATGGTATCCAACAATAAATAGCCATGAAGCAACTGTCTCTTGCCTTGGAGCCCTCCTTTCACTCACGAGAGTCCAAGATACAATACTTCCTCCTCACAAACGCACAGCCTCCGCAGGACAAAAATTCATATCCCCGATGTGAGTAGCCCGGAGTGTCCCATGGTATAGTAGATGAGAATGAGAAGTTAGAAAGCACTTTCAGAATTGGGAGCTGCTTATTTCTTTGTAATAGTTTGTAGGATGCGTATTTTACATATTTTGTCTATTTTTGAGAATAAATATAGCCAGAATTTACTTTTCCCTGGCATGTGACAGCTGTAAAGCACCCCAAGACGTTGTTTTAGAATCTCTGTATAGTTCTGTGAGGAACAAGGGCAGGAATTCCATGCAGATATTAATACTTGGATGAGAAACCGCAGAGCAGATAATAAGCCATCACTGACCCAGTGTCACATAATGAGCCTGGCACCCGAGCGCCCACACAGATTTTTGGATAAGAGCGAACAATTTTATTTTTAAAAAACGCAGCTTGTTTTGGATCTTTACTTAGGTTTTTGTTACCTTTTTCCTGGAAGAGGAGTTACTAATCACTTTAGGAGTGTAGATGCCGGGTAGGTGCCACCTCAGGGTTAAGCAGTCTAATATTCGAATTTATTATGTAAGCCATAGCCCTCTCCGTATAAAGTGCTGTGAGTCGTATTTGCTTCCTAGAGAGTATGTGCGCGCGTGTGTGGAACTATGAGTGCTTTTCTGCCAGAGAATTGCTAAGGAGGCAGCGAGCGCACAGAGGGATTTCCCCGACGCTGTGGAGAACAGGGAGACTGTGAGAAAAGGACAGAGGCGGGAGGAGCCAGGGAGCGGTCACGCATCTGCAGAGCTGACCGTCCTGTGACACCACAGATCCTCACATCCTCCAAAGCCTCAGGGAAACCCCCAGAAATTCTGAAATGCCTGAGGAAATAGAGCTTAGTGAAAGGGCCTGAGCCCTGAATATAGGTGCCCCAGGGAAGGAAGCAGAGCCTCAGACAGGGAGGAAGGGAGGCCGAAGTGTCAGTGTCTCAGGGAGGGCGTCAAATGTCACATACTGAAATCCTGTGAGGGAACTTGACGCAGTTTCTCAATGGCAAACAGGCTCAGATGGCAGACAGATGGATGGTCTTGGGTCATGGTCAAACAGAAAGACAAGAGGAATAGAAGATAAGCAGACAGATAAATAGACAAATGGCTATATTACACACATCCCTACAAATGGTAAGAAGGCGCTTCAGGATTTAGCCCCCAGAGGCCTGAGAGAAGCCCTTGGACCGGTCGTTATAAGATGGTGGTGACCTCGGAGTCAGCACAGTGAGGAGGGTGGCGCAGCTGGTGACACACTCACAGCGTGCTCCTCGCCCTATCTTCTGTGGATGGCTTTGATTTGGTGACTTTCCTCGCCCTGTCTTCTGTGGATGGCTTTGATTTGGTGACTGTCACTGCTCTGGCCCAACAGCATTTCCAGGTCAAAGGGAATAAAGATTAGGATAGCTGGCCTGTGACCTTGTTCCTGAGTTTTACTTCCTTTCTATAAAAGAAGACACTAAAATTCTCCTCTGCAGTATTTGGCAGTTCCAGCAGACTTCGCACGTGTTCCTTCAGGAAACTGTCCTATTTTCAGTGACTGAAAAATCACCCACTGCTGGTCTGAATCCAACCATTTGGAGACCAGGTTTGATTTTACAGTATTTAAACTCTATTCTCAAACCATTGTGAGCTCATTGCTTTCCTTAAAACAAACAAACAAACAAACCACTTCTATGTCAGCCTGAGTGCCCAGAGGAGCACAAATGGGAAATGGACTGAAATCAGGGGCTTGTCCTCAGTGTGGGCCTTGGATGAGCACGAGTATCCTCCCACACAAAGCTCTTGAGTGTTTAACACAGAACAAGAGGGACGCTTAGAGCCTGTCTTCGAACCACCAGGTTTCACTCCAGACGCCCGCTCACTAGTTAAGCTCTCAGACGAGATACATAACCGCTCTGCGACACCATTTGTTTCTTTGTTTGTTTAATGTTTTGCTACAGGGAACAGGTGCTCAGGAGAGAGAGGGACAATGAGGAAGCACCCCAAGGGGAGACAGCCACCTTGCAGCTCCTTTTCGCCATTCTCCTCTCGGGATTCGGGGCACACACACATGGACCTGGCAAGTTTTTTAAGCCACTGGATCCAGACTGCAAAGTTAATCTGTGGCTGCATTTCCTCATGTATAAAACAGAATTAATAACAGCACCTGCCTCAGAGAGTTGTTGCAAAAGGTACAATTAGATTTAAGAAAAGGAAAAGGTACGTCACAAATGAGAAAATACTGGCAAAATTCCTATGTGATAGAGGACTGATAACTAAAATATACGAAGAGCCCTTGAAACCCGACAATAGGTAGACAACGCGACGAAAAAGCGGACCAGAGCTCTGACCAGATTCCTTCTCAAAGCACATGGATGGCAAATAAGCATATGAAAGATGTTCTACACCATACGTATGTCATCAGGGAGCTACCGTTAAAACAACAAAGAAATACCTCTAGTTCTATTAAGATGTCTAGAATATGAAACACTGGCCACACCAAATGCTGGTGAGGATATGAAACAGTGCGAACTCCATTCACTGCTGGAGGGAACGCCAGATCGTGCAGCCATGTTGGGACATCCTTCGTCAGTTACTCACAAAGCTAAAGATTGTTCCTCCACATGGTCCACTCATCATACCTCAAGGTGTTTGCCCAAATAAATTGAGAACATACATCCACCCATAAATATGGATGGAGACGCACTAACATGACAGCACCAGAGGCAGGAGGAACCCTAAGAACACCAAGGGGCTTTATTCATATTTGCTAAAATTAGAAGCAACCAACATGGCCTTTAATAGACAAATAGAGGGCTGGCAGGTTGTGTGGTGGTTAAGGGCTCTGAACTCCCACATGGCCGACCATGGTTTGAGTCCTGGACCTGGCGGCTTGCCCTCTCTCTTCTTCTCTTTCTCTTTCTCTCTTGTTCTTGCTCTGTCCCTTTGTGGTCATTAAAATAACTAACTAAAAGGACCAGCAGTTAGCGTAATGGCTATGTCGCTGGACTCCCAAGTAGGTGACTGCAGTTCGCGTCCCAGACGCCAGGCACGTGTGTGTGTGCGTGCCTAAGATCCCAAGAGGAGAACGGAGGAGAAGGGATTGCGGCATGGCCAACACCCCTGTGGGGGTGATTTCTCGCTTTCTATCTCTCTGTCTCTCTCTCTGTCTGGCGAGCACACACGCCCTATAGCAAAAACCTTTAAAATAAATAAATAAATAAAGCTAAATAAAATAACTCTTTAAAAGCATAGCAAATAGATTAAAAATAACTCGGATTGTCTACCTATCCATCATCTATCTATCTAAATCTATCTATATATACACAAATTCCATATTATACTATAATGGTAGATACATGACATTATTAGCTTATCAGAACTCATAGAACTATGTAAGGAGTCTCCAAAAATTTCATAAAAGATGTGTGTTATGAAACAAAGCTATGCATGGATTTCAATCATTTTTTGCACTAAAACAAACATACTACATGTTTTCCACAGACTTTTTGAAGTCCTTGGACAGCAGGAAGAATGAACTCCAATGTAAGGTACGGACTTAAGTTAGTGGCAGGTATCAGAGTCCATCCATGAACGTTAATAATATTCTTTAGTTGTCTAGCAAACGTACCACGCTAATGCAAGATGCTGGCACGGGGGACTGTGGGAGTGGGGAGACAGAGGGTGTGAGGGTGACAGAGGGTGTGCTCCATTTTTCTATAAACCAAAAAATTCTTTAAAAAACAAAGTTTATTAATTTTACAAACTTAAATTAGATAATAGGTAAATGTGTTTAGTACAGTGACTGACGTGTGACTATTAGTTTTCAAAGTTCAGTGGAAGTAGACAACTTGGCTCTCCGTAGACGCCAGAACATAACACTAGAAACTGTAGTGAAAGGGCAGGCATGGATTCCATTCGACCTTGAACAAGGGTGCATGTTTTTGGTTGAAGGTAAGGACTTGCCATCTAGAAGGGATATAGGAAGTCTAGACCTTGAGGAACCATAAAAAGATATGTCCTGCTCAGGACAAATCCTACCAACGTTTCCTGGTAAACCCAGGCAGGTATGAGAAAGGGCTGTTTAAAGTCAGAGATGGGAGGAGAGTCCTGCAGAGCCTGGACTGAAATACAGGGAAGAGCTCATCCTCCAGCCGCCCTCTTTACAGCCCTACATGGCACCATGACCCCTCTCCCCATGTTTTACAAGGGTGCCACAGTTCTCAGGATGCAATTGATCTGGTACAACTGGCCTTGAACCAAGGTTGCCACTGGATAGGAAAAAAGCAGAAGCTGAAATGTGGTGGACCATCATCAGGCAATCAGCTTAGTGTTTGGGGAAACACTGAATGTGCCTCGTCTTAGTGTTCTTCCTGCCTCTGGTGCTGTCATCCTTAGTGTGCATCCTTCCGTTTGACTGCATGTAGGAGTAACCCAGGCCACTCGCTTTAGCAGCTCAAGTGCTTTCCATCTCTGGCCTAACCCTCATACACAAGGTAAAGACAAGACATGCAAGACATGGTGACATTGCCCAACCTGAGCATTTGCCAGTTAGTTTCTCAAGTAACGTGTCATTTACAGTTAAATAGTTTTTCAACTGGAGAAAAAAATATGAATTTAACAATGGTGTCAGGGAGGCCTGTAGCCTAGTGATAAGGGGAGGGGGATCCTATATGGACCACCGTGGTTTAAAT
>NW_006160165.1:3072423-3073874 GCF_000334495.1 Tupaia belangeri chinensis | reverse complement strand
TCCTGCAGTCTTACAGCAGGACCATGTTAGGTGCATCCCAAATCCCAAAGGGACGGAGAGATGGAAGAGAAGGACTGGCAGTTGGCCATACTCCATGGGAAGTACTCACTCTCTTTCTCCCTCTCTGTCCCTGTCTCTCTTTCTCTGGTGAGTGAACACAGCCCCCAGCAATTTTTAAAAAACAGTTGACAGACTAATTAGTTTAAAATGATCTCATGGGAATTCAGAAAACACTACCTGGCTAGGTGAACGTGAACCTTTGATTTGACATGAGAAGGGCCCTTCACCTGTATGGTACTCTCCCACAAAAGACATAACCTCATTCGAACTCTGGAAGAAAATTTCAGACAAGCTGACATTGAGAGATACCCTGAAAACACTGAGCTCCACTCCTTCAGACCAGGAAGGTCATGGGCAAGGAGAGATGGGAACCATCCCAGTCAGGGGATGCTAAGGAGAGGGGACTACTAAAGGCCATGAGTTACATTAGATCAGATTCTGGGACAGAAAACAACATGTGAGTGGAGAACTATTAAAACCCTAATAAGATAGTTAACAATAATTTGCAATGTTAGCATCTTAGCTGTGACAGACGTACTGAGTAATGTGTCAGTCCTGGGGGAGTGTGGATGAGGGATGCAGGGAGCCCTGTCCTAGCTTACAAATTTCTATAAACATAAATTTACTCTGAAGTGAAACAGGCTCTCACAGGATGCTTCACTATTTTCCTCAATTTTTGAAAAATACTTTTTAATTATGGGAGGAGTGTATGCCCACCAGAGACAGAGGAGAAAGCATGCCCCTGTGGGAAGTGCCACACCACAATCCCTTCTCCTCCATCTCGTCATTCTGTCAGCATGCACATATGCCGAGAGCAGTTTGTCAAATCACCAGGTCCGGGATTTGAACCCTGGGATCAGCCAAGGACTGCTAGACCAGTCTCATTTCTTTTTTCCTTTTTACATCTTTCTCTAAGTACCTTTCTGGGAGTCTACTTTTAAGTTCCTAGTATTTTTAAGCAAATTCTGTTGCTTCCTGCACAACTTTGTAAATGTCTTAATTCGCTGAAAGCCAACATTAGTACATTTTACACTATGTACCTCGAAAAGTTTTTTTTCAAGGAAAAAATTTCTAAGTGCTATCCATTCCGATTCACTCAATCATGGTACAGCTCTCTAAATACCAAAACTGCTTTCTTCTTTCCCTCCCTCCTTCCCTTCCTTCCTCTCTCCTTTCCTTTTCCTCTTTTTGACATTTTTTTTTTTAATTTGGGAGGAAGCTGTCTTTCTTTTGCATAGAAATTTCTAGGTCTTTTACATTTCATTATTCGACAGTTTCCATACTTTGTCCTGTCAGGTCATCATTTCTTAGACATGACTTAGAATCTAAAAAAGTCTCGTGCATGCGTATACGCATAACCCATGGTGAACGCAATACATCAATTGTGTCAG
>NW_006160165.1:3056711-3072347 GCF_000334495.1 Tupaia belangeri chinensis | reverse complement strand
CAGCAGGAAAAGCCCCGTTTTCTGTTCTCATGACACTTTGTGACATAGAAGAAAAATCTTGTTATTTGATGACTCAATGCTAGAAATAGAATAGAAATGTATCAGAGTGGATTAGGCCTGATCTTTTGGCTCAAAATAAAAACATTTACTTACTACATTTATTGCAAAAAACGTTCAGAATCTAGGTCAAATTTACATTTAGAAATAAATAGAAAAAGCTCGTTTTTAGATATTAAAATGGTGACTTGGTTGACTAGGGCTTCTCTGTATCTCTACGTCTCTGTCACAGTTATCTATTTGTCTGTCTTAGAAGATGGCTTCACAGAAGCCCTGGGACCCTGATCTTAAGCACCCCGATCGCTTTTCCCCAGTGTGATCAGCGCGCTGCTCTGTTCATTGTCTTTCAAAATTACATGTATTGTCTACCCTTGGCTAATAACTATGACATCACCCCCTTCATTCTCAGTTCTGATATATGGGCAAAACTAACAACAACTAGCTAATCTGTGTAGCTGATGTTTTTCACAGTTCTTTAATTTGTAAAAATAACAAAAACAGCTGCTTTGGAATTAGGTGCAGCATTTCCTGGGCAGTACGGACAGACATGCAAGTGTCCAGGATGGCTTACAGAATGGCCCAGCCATTGGCACGGGGGACAAGCGGCACTGACAAGGCAGACTCTGCAAACTGGAGCCCTGTCTCGTTTCCCATGGCAGCACCTGTGTTTGCCAAGGCAGAGCGCGTTTGAAACAGAGCAGGTGCTCAGCTAGCCTGTGTTGGCATCTCTTCCTGCCGCCAAGTCACCCGCCCTGACGTCTAGAAAATCTAGGGTCCCTTTTACTGCATATTTGCAAAACCGAGCTACCAAGCACTTTCCCTATGTCAATGCTCGAGTAACAACTACAATCCCATCTTGTAAGCAACAGGAATTTACCTCCTCCCCTCTATCTCGTCAGATAACACGGATTAAGTGCGATGCCCTTTGTGCTAGATTTCACTTCCCTGGTCTGTGAATGCCAAAGCCATGTCCTGGTTCCCCCCAGAAGACATAGGTCTCAAACACAGAAGGGCTGTCTCCTCTGGAGGTGTCCACTCCAACCGGGTAGCCCCTTTCTGGGTGGTAGAGGGGATTCCTCATCAGGTGGGCTGTTGCTTTAGAAACATCTTCCTCTTTTCAGCATGCTTTTGGAGTTGAATCTGGAAGCCTATAATTTCTGAGCCTACACTTTGAAAAAATTAAACTGCTTGTCTAATTTTCAAGATAGTCAGATTGCCGTGGGTTATGCAGTAGTCTGATCTGGAATGTGAATTGGAATGTGGACAGATTTCACCCACGGAGCGCTCCTCGGCACCCGTCTGTTCGTACTGTCCTATTCCGGTGGGTGGTCGGTGACGCCCTCCATGTACACGCTCCTTGAGCAAAGCCCCTTGGGAGGCTCCCATCACTAGAGGGAGGCTGTGGAGTGGGGCGGGCATCCTGCAGGCTGCAGATGGAACTGCCCCGGCCGTCTTACTTATCCCCAGCCACATCTATAGTGTAGTCCCACATGGGTGTGCTCCAGCGCGTCTCCCCTGGACATTTTCTTTCTCATCCAATTCTCCCTTTTCTGTTTTCTGCTATTGTAAGAACTTTAGGAAACTGGTTCCTAAATTCAGGTTCTGGTTCTCTTTCTTTCCCATAAGGTTGAATTTAAGGCAACCTCATGCTCCCACTCTGCACTCCTCATGCACCTGCCTGAATCCTGGAGAAGTCTGATGTGAGTGGGTGCAGTTGGAGTTGCTTTCTTTTGTATTTGCATGGCATAGAAAATAGAGGTGTCATTCTGGGACCTGGTGGAGGTGGTGAGCTGCACTCCAGGGGTAAAAGTGTTTACCATAAATAAATATTGCATCATCCAGTTGTTTTCTGGATCTACTCAAGTGTTGATGATTTCTGCGTTCCTATTTCATTATGATCACATCATACAGAATTTACTGTTGTAGATATGAACTTTCATGTGTGTGTCAATCCCAACTCAATTATCATGTACTATCTTTTTATGTATGACTGGATTCTATTTGCTAATATTTTATTTGGTTGTGTGTGTGTTACTGCATACATTTTTAGACAGGCTGTCACCATTTGGAATCTTCTGCCTCAGCCTCTCCAGACATGGGATTACAGTGCAGGCCTCCATGCCTGGCTTTTTTAATGTGGGCCAGAAATAGAACCCAGGTGCCCACGTGGTCTCAGCCTGCTGGGCACAAGTGGAGGCCAGCATTTCCTTTCATATCTTTGCATCTAAGCTCAGGCCTCAATCCCTCCTCCATTTCTCCTCTAGTGGGGTTGGAGCGTGCATACAGAGCTGGTATGTTTTTCAAGGCAATGGCTGGGATTCAATCTACAAGGTCTGGCTTCCTAATCACTAGGCCACGGGCTGGCAGTGATTTTTTTGTGTATATAGATTGTTAATGACCAATAATGCAATATCTCTAATGAATATTCTATTTTTATTTTTGTATTCATTTTTGATCTTTGCTATAGAACATGTTACCAGAGAGAGACAGAGAGAGAGAGAAAGGAAGAAATCACTCTCCACCCCTAAAGGGAGATGACCGTGCTGCAATTCTTTTTCTTCATTCTCCTCTTGGGATTTGGGGCACACATGCACATGCTCCCGGTATGTTTTAAAGTCCCCGGGTCCAGGGTTCAAACCATGTAGTCAGTCCATGGGATTCAGCTGTCTTGACCACCATGCCACCTGACTGTTCCTCTAATAGATATTTTTAAACACTCATTCTTTCATATTTCTTACTGATCTGTTATAGCAGTTTATATTGTCCTGGGAATTTGCCTTTCAATTAATATTTTAGAGTTTATTGACCAGGAGAAGTCTGATGTGAGTGGGTGCAGTTGGAGTTGCTTTCTTTTGTATTTGCATGGCATAGAAAATAGAGGTGTCATTCTGGGACCTGGTGGAGGTGGTGAGCTGCACTCCAGGGGTAAAAGTGTTTACCATAAATAAATATTGCATCATCCAGTTGTTTTCTGGATCTACTCAAGTGTTGATGATTTCTGCGTTCCTATTTCATTATGATCACATCATACAGAATTTACTGTTGTAGATATGAACTTTCATGTGTGTGTCAATCCCAACTCAATTATCATGTACTATCTTTTTATGTATGACTGGATTCTATTTGCTAATATTTTATTTGGTTGTGTGTGTGTTACTGCATACATTTTTAGACAGGCTGTCACCATTTGGAATCTTCTGCCTCAGCCTCTCCAGACATGGGATTACAGTGCAGGCCTCCATGCCTGGCTTTTTTAATGTGGGCCAGAAATAGAACCCAGGTGCCCACGTGGTCTCAGCCTGCTGGGCACAAGTGGAGGCCAGCATTTCCTTTCATATCTTTGCATCTAAGCTCAGGCCTCAATCCCTCCTCCATTTCTCCTCTAGTGGGGTTGGAGCGTGCATACAGAGCTGGTATGTTTTTCAAGGCAATGGCTGGGATTCAATCTACAAGGTCTGGCTTCCTAATCACTAGGCCACGGGCTGGCAGTGATTTTTTTGTGTATATAGATTGTTAATGACCAATAATGCAATATCTCTAATGAATATTCTATTTTTATTTTTGTATTCATTTTTGATCTTTGCTATAGAACATGTTACCAGAGAGAGACAGAGAGAGAGAGAAAGGAAGAAATCACTCTCCACCCCTAAAGGGAGATGACCGTGCTGCAATTCTTTTTCTTCATTCTCCTCTTGGGATTTGGGGCACACATGCACATGCTCCCGGTATGTTTTAAAGTCCCCGGGTCCAGGGTTCAAACCATGTAGTCAGTCCATGGGATTCAGCTGTCTTGACCACCATGCCACCTGACTGTTCCTCTAATAGATATTTTTAAACACTCATTCTTTCATATTTCTTACTGATCTGTTATAGCAGTTTATATTGTCCTGGGAATTTGCCTTTCAATTAATATTTTAGAGTTTATTGACCAAATTTTGTTTATAATATTTTCCTATATCATTTGTCTCTGCTGCCTCTACACTTTCATCCCCATTTCAACTTCTAATATTGTTTATATTGACCTTGTGCATTTTTTTGTTTGGAAATTGTAGCAATATTTTATTGAATGTACTTACAGAGATTGACTTGTAGAGATTTGATTTTTGGCCTTTTTGACCTTCTGTCTTCTGCCTTCTGCTTTCATTTTGTATCTTTGGTATTTCTGTTCTTATCTTTAGTTGATTCCCTCTACTCGTTTTGGCTTACATTCTTTTATTTACTTTGCTTTTGTCTTGCTTTTGTTTTCATCTCTTTTTTTTTTCATTGCCATGTATGCTTAGCTCCTAGTCAGCTACTCTTCTTTTCTGATATGAGCATTTAGGTTTATAAACCTCCATTTACTAAGTTGACTGCACTCCAAGGTTTGTTGTGAAATATTTTAATCATAGATTTTTAAACACTTTATAACTCTGTATGTTTGTCTCTAATTACTCAGAAGTGACTTTTTCTACTTTAACTCCCCAGTGCTTACCTTTTGCTTACTTTTTAAATGGCTTATTTCTGTGTCTATAGAATGCCGCGGAGAGGCTGTAATCGGTATGAAGCCAGCTCTCTAAGACTGACTGGCTCTCGCTGTGCGACTTAGCACGCGTCCAGTTTACACACGGTCCCTGCACTTGCTGACTGAGGGGTCAGCGTGACAGTCCGACTGGGACACTTGCACCATAAGATAACGCGGGGGGATGTAAGCGAAGACTATAGGGATTTCTTTCTATTGTTTTCCTCCTCCATTTTAAAAGTCTGAAATTATTTCAAAATGAAAAGTGGAAAGGTTTTAAAACACATATAAAGCTATTAAATGCGTGGTGAAAAGTCTCCCTCCTTTTAAATCTATAACCCTTCCCATTATCTGTCCTTTCGCCATCGCCACCTAATCACAGGGGAGGATTGATGACCACTGGACCCTCCTTCATGCCTTCTAGTCAGCAGAGACCGGAGACCTCCACATGGTACCAGATCGCTGACAGTGAGATTGCGTGGCGTGGCCACATCCAGGGTCGCAGGCAGTTGCTAGTCCTGCTGGAATTTGCCACTCATCCTTGGCTCTTCAGGAGGAAATGTTTAGCCTCATACTAGCATTTTTCAGTGGACAGACACGTACATCTATCATCTCTCTGTACATGGATATATGGTCTTCAGAAGTTCATGAATAAGGCAGATAATGTTCAGAATTATGCATGGATTTCAATTTTTTTCTTTTGCTCCACAATAAACTATAATAGAAATTTACCTGCATTTTTTCACAAACTTCTTGAAGTCCGCCCATACACATATACTTACTATTATACCAAAATATCCCCAAAACCCTATATTGCCACTGTAAGAGCACCCCAAAAGGTACTAATGTAATAAAGTCTTCTGCTAAATAGTTTTAGATGGAATGTTTCAGACCAAAAGTCCTCCGTGGCTGCTGGGTCTCACAGGGCCAGCTGTGCAGTTCAAGTCCCAGATCCGACAGTTTAAGAAACATGCAGGGAGCTTGCGCTCACATGCCCGAAATCCCCAAAGGAGAAAAAAACAGAGATGACTGTCCTCCACGGGGTGCATCTTCTCACTTGTCCACTCTCTCCCCCTTTCTGTCTCTCTCCAGTAGGTACACACAACCTCTGGCAAATTTAAAAATTACTGAAATTTTAAGAAAAAAAGGAATTTTGTAATTTTTTTGGAAAAAATGCATTGCTACATTTACATTACAGATGGGAAAAGTGAGCCAACTCATCACTCTGTACTCGGACGTAGTACACACGGGTACCGCCGCCTCTGCACAGTCGGTCTTGTCCAGCCTTCGACGGCGACAGTGCGTTAGTACTGAGTGGTCTAAACGGACAGGTTGACGTCGCCAAAGCAAATCAAACATGTTTTCAGCACTCAGACCTCACACTCTATCTTAACCCACTACTTGCCATCGTTTTGATGAGTTTTAGATATAGGGCATGATTGAGGCAGGACCTGAAGACCCAAGACAACATGAAGACAAAGAAAATGCCTAAACCTTTTCACGTTTGCAAATTACATGTACTGAAAATCTATTGCATATTCGAATGATAAATACATTATTTGATATATTTTTAGGAGCTGTGCTGGTACAAATTTGAAAAATAAATTTAGATAAGGAACACATTTATGTTAGTATTGTGTTATTGATATGCTTTTTATTTTTATTCTGTCAGTTTATTTTTAAACTAATTTAAATATAATTCCATTTCGTTATTAATAATTCCATTGTTATTATTTGGAGAGATTTTTGCTAAAAGGCATGAGCACTTGCTGGAGAGACAGAGACAGAGCGAGAGATCACCCCCAGGGGGGATCACCACAGCCGCAATCCCTTCTCCTCCATTCTCCTGTCTGGAGTTTGGGCATGCACGCACACACGCCTGAATTTCAGGCCACCGGGTTCAGGACTTGAACCACAATTGGCAGTGAGGGAGTCCAGCGCCTTAATCATTATGACAGCTGCTGGCCCACTTCATTATTTTTAAACAAGAAAAGACTCAGTTACCTTAGATAAAGACATGGCAATGGTGGACCTAAGAAATTCAGGACGACTCCGAATTGAGCTAAAAGTGCTCTGCATTCTGGACCAGCAGTGGGGGTGGAGGTTAGAGCTCGGGATCCCACGAGGCCAACTGAATGGTTCAAGTCCCAGACCCAGAGGCTTGCACATGTGGTGGGTGCCCAAAATGCCAAGAGAGGATGGAGGGGAAAGCATTTTGAAGATGTCATCCCCCCAGGTGTCGAGCGCATGCACCCCATAGCAAAAAACAAAAGTCCAAATAAAGCAAAAACACCGCATTTAATTTTCACTTCTCTGGGAATAGAGTGCAAGGCTTACTTCAGGTTTGGGGTTCGGGTTGCCAGCTCCCCCAGCAGCCCTACCCTGCTGTATCTTGACCTCGGAGAGGAGGAACCCAAACAGGAACCTGAGAGCTTAGACCCCTTTCTAACTATGATCAGTTTATAAATGCTAATCCAATTTGGAAAAGTTTGCAAAATTATAAGAGTTTATGAGACCACAGTTAGTTAAAAGTAAATTAAAATTTTGAATTCCCCAGAAATACCAGCACAGGGTGAGATGGTACGAGCTGAACAGGAATCGAGTGTTCGGAACCCACAGCTGGAGGAGTGGCCGGCTGTCTAGAGAGGAGGTAGCCCAGCCGATGGTCACCGGCAAAGCCTGTTCCCACGATTTGCTGTGTGTCGGCCATCATTTCTGGCAGTATCTCCTACAGCAAACGCCCACACGGTATAGCCCAGGTGGTGACAAGCCCACTCCCAGGTTTATCTCCAGCAGAAAAGTGGACCTGGGTTTCTCAGACTATTTGAAGAAAATATTCCCAGATAGCCCCAAACTGGAAATATTCCAGAGGCCCTTCAACAGTAAAACGGGAACGGCATTGTGCTATGTGCATAGGGTAAAATCTACACAGCTGTGAGCTGTAATGCCACTGCCCGTGGTGCATCGAGTGGAAGGACCTAACAGACTACAGTGAGCCGACGGAAACACAGTATGCACCGCGAGTGCGTCCTCGGCAAGCCATCTGTGCCAAGGGAAAGGGCAGACCTGCTCCCCGATCGCAGAAGTCCGAACGGCGATCACCCATGAGACGGGAAGACCCTGGGCTGCTGGCGGTTTCCTCCTTAGGGTCAGGAGGTAATTACAGGAGTGCATTCACTTTGTAAACATGTGTCAATTTAATTTAACTCTGGTTACAAAAGGATTTGAAAGTTTTATTGCTAATTCCTGCATCTATAACAAATCAGGAGGAGACCTCTTTGCACAGAAGCTTACATAATATTTCTCCTAGTGTCATCTAGGGCAGAGAATCATTATTATTATTATCATTATTATGTCATCAGAAAAGTCATTTTTTTTATGTTTTTCTAAGCAAAAATGAGTGATTTTTCCGATGACTCAATATTTTTTATTTCTTCTCTCTGCTTTTAATGTTAACTAATATCTGTGGAACTATCTTTAAGTTAATTGGTTCCCCCTTTTTTCTGCTATAGGGCACGTGCACATCTAGAGAGAGACAGAGAGAGAAATAGAGAGAGAAAAAGTGAAAAATCATCCCCCAGGAGGGATGGCCACACCACAGTCCCTTCTCCTCCATTATCCTCTCAGGATCGTGGGCATGCATGCACATGTGCCTGGCGTGATTTTCAAGCCACTGGGTCTGATACGCAAGCCATGAAGTCTGCCATCTGGGATGCAGCTGCTTTAACCTCCACACCACCTGCTGGCCCGGGGCTGGGATGATTACCTCGCATGTTGTGCTAATTAATGTAGTCCCCACACAAGAGAATAATTTCATAGTCTCAAGTAGTTATCGATAATCACAACTCTTTGGGATTTAAGACAAAAGGGTATGTGGACTATGTCTGTGTACTTAAACCTCAGAAACACTTTGCTATAGGGAATCTCAGTATAACATATATTTCCCTAAACAACCTTCGGGGGGCCAATAGAGAAAACTTGGAAAAGCGACCTCTGGGGACCAGCAGATGTGTAATGGTTACATTGTGGGACTTCCACATAGTCCACCATGGATCATGTCCCAGACCCGGTGGATTAAAACTGACACCAGGCATGTGTGCGCGTGCACCCAAGATCCTGAGAGAAGGGATTGCGGCGTGGCATCTCCTGAGGTGGGAGGGGACAGGTGTGACTTCTCTCTGTCTGTCTCTCTGTCTCTCTGGCTAGCGCCCGTGCCCTAACGCAAAAATATCTCTCTAAAATAAAAATCTCCCTGTTGTAGTGGAGACCTGTCTATGTAAGCACTATATTTACCCAACCATATCTAGCTCCTGAAATTTAAATAAGGTTTTATTTCATCAATTTCTAATTTTCCTCACACTTTCAGATATGAGAAAGATGAGACACATTTAAACATTGATTTAAAGCAAAAAGAAAACAAGATTGAGGAATCTTTTTTGAGGCTGTGCTCTGCATATTTTGGCAACATATGGTAAGTCCCCGAATCATGATAGGAGACGTAGACTGCAAAAGCCTCACGGGTGAGCCTGCCGCGAGGAGGCCCGGTATTCTTGCTACCCTTATGTCCTTTGAAATAATATTGCACATAGTGATAACCTGCAAAGAGACCCTTGTTCGAGTATGGAAACAATTTATGCTCCCATTTTTTTTTTTTTCAGAGAGAGATTTTTGCTATGGGGCATGTGTGTGTACTCACTAGAGAGACAGAGATACAGAAAGTGAGAAATCACCCCCAGGGGGATGGCCACACCTCAATACCTCAATTCATTCTCCTCGCAGAATCTTGGACATGCATACACACGTGTCCAGCATGAGTTTTAAGTTGTCAGGTCTGGGACTCGAACCACAGTTGACTATCTGAGAGTCCAGTGACATAACTACTATAGCATGTGCTAGTCCCACTTCCAAATAATTTATGGTAATACCCAAATATATTAATTTACAATGTTTCACAATGTTTGATTGATTTTTTCCCCCCCAGAGGTTGTTGCCTTAGGGTGCATGCACCTGCCAGAGAGAGAGAGAAAGTGAGAAACACTCTCCTAGTGGGGATGGCATGCTGCAATCCCTCCTCTGTTCTCCTCCCAGGATGTGGGGACCACAGGCACAAACACCCTGTGTGATTGTGAAGCCGTCGGGGCTGGGAATCCAGTGATATAACCGCTATACCATCTGATGGCCTCTCATTGATGTTTAAAATGAGACTCGGTTAGGGAGAAACCACAGGTGGGTACTGCTAGACAAATTTGCACTGGGGGAACAAGGCACTGCACCGTCTTCCGGGGAGACCCAAGCCCGCAGCAGCGTGGAACAATGACCAGCCGGCACTCCGGGTACTGGCTCCTCTCCACCTGTGACTTTTTTCGCTGTAACATAAAAGCAAATCAATCGCAAATACGTTTTATTTTTAACCAAAAAAAGCAAAAACGACAGGAATCAGGGATTGAAACAAAGTTTGCTTTCAGACATAAAGTATGAATCCTTTCTTTCATCTTGAAAAGCGCACCTTAAAAAATGTCTCAATGTTGATGGGAAATTTTCTGTAGCCCTGGCTCTGTCCTTCCGTCTCCTGTTTGAACTCATGAAGTAAACTGTGTACACGAGTGACGTCAGAAGAGCAGACAGCCACACGGGACGCAATGTTGCAGAAGAGCCTTGCAGCTTTCTCAGTGCCAATCGGAATCGCTACGGGTGAGAACACCACGGCATCTTCCGGGAGAGGAGAATCTTCACGAGGACGTTGACTTAATCCATAATTCATGTAACACATTTCAGGATGCCAGGAGTTAGCAGGATCTCGACTTCTGCAAAGCTGAAAACACGAAGGCACTGGGAAGGCTGGGATGTGGGAACTACTTAGCAGCAATCTGAACCCGAAGGAAAGGAAATAAGGGAAATTATGTTCCATTATCATAGACATGCTCGTTAAGTTCTGCTGGGCATTTACTTTTCTGATAGAGCAATCCGAGTTCTATGGCATTGGAATGACCCTTCACTAAAGCTTTCTGAAGTAACTGAAATTAATCCTAAAAACATACATGTTAGCATAGACAGATGAGGAAATTGTCTCTATGAAAATGGTCTGGGCAGTATGTACTATTAGAGGCAAAACTTACAAATTTAAAACAAACCAAAAAATTTACAGAATACAAGGATCTTATTTTCAGCCCTATTATTTAATATTTAAATTTTAGTTACTTTTTCATGGGTCTAATGCAAGATTTCTAGAATTTTTTTTTTCATTTTCCATAATGTTAACTGAGAGAGATGTATTTAGCGTAAAAGTAGGAGGTGAATTCTGTTGTTTCCCACAAACGTCTCCGTGTCCTGCAGATGAGGGCATTGTGCAGTGAATTATAAAACACTCCAGGGGCACGGCCGGCCCTCTGCACTGTGAGTACGCCTCCTCCGTAGCGAGAAGCTGCAACTAAGCTGGTCAACGTGGAATTGTACTGCAAACTCTGTCTCTCTCTTTCCTTAAATGCTATTTCTCGTAATTCACATGACACTCGCCTTGGCTGTGGTCGTCTGTTAAATTTCCTGTTTTGGACTGGTTTCAGCGAACCAAAACAAATAGCTCACAGAAAAGGCTATGGTAACGACATTTTTTTTCCCTTTTGGTATTTCCAGTTAATAGTTCTTCCCTCAGAGGTACAGAGACAGGGAGGAAAAGAGCCACAGCCGCTGGAGAAGTAGGTCACAGCAGCTTCAAAGCGCCGAAAAATGTGCCGTCTCCGTCCTGGGATATTTGAGCGTTTTCTCGTGGTATTGCAAGTTGAAGTTCATCTCCTTCTTCCAACTTGGCAATGCCTGGGGAAGAAGGAGTTAGGATCATTTTCAGTGGTTATTCAATAGAAAAGGGGGAAAATGGCAAAAAATGTTAACATAGGCATTTACATTTCAAAATCTGTCAATGGACTTTAAACTAGTGATGAAGCTATTAATTTTAAAAAAGTAGAAATAAGCAGAAAGAGTTACAACAGATATGAATGTGTTTATCACCTACTATTTGTAAAACAGAGGCTTTGAAGTGGATGCAAATATCAAACTTTTAAAAAAATGAAGTAAATCATAGTACATCCCTCTATAGAATATTATATGAGCAGACATCAAAAAGTTCATGGAAAAATGAAAGTACAAATCTATGTTAGAATCTCCAATTTTTTAAACCCAGGCATGGTATTTTCATAATAAGCATATTCCACGAAGTTCTGAAGACCCTGTGTATAGTTAAAGCTGGGTTTTGCCTACTTTAACTAAACAGAGAAACTTCGCTTTAAATGAAAAAGCAAGGCCCAGCCACAGCGGTGTGGGTAGTAGAGTTGCTACAGGACATGAGAGCCACAGGGCGGACCCGGGTTCAGATCCTGGTCTTCCTGAGTGCAGCAGTGCATCCGGGTCTACACTAGGCTGGGAGGCTGTGGGGAGAATCTCAGTATGACAAGATTCTGATAAGGTCTCTTTCTGAGATTTCTAGAATTTTTTTTTTCATTTTCCATAATGTTAACTGAGAGAGATGTATTTAGCGTAAAAGTAGGAGGTGAATTCTGTTGTTTCCCACAAACGTCTCCGTGTCCTGCAGATGAGGGCATTGTGCAGTGAATTATAAAACACTCCAGGGGCACGGCCGGCCCTCTGCACTGTGAGTACGCCTCCTCCGTAGCGAGAAGCTGCAACTAAGCTGGTCAACGTGGAATTGTACTGCAAACTCTGTCTCTCTCTTTCCTTAAATGCTATTTCTCGTAATTCACATGACACTCGCCTTGGCTGTGGTCGTCTGTTAAATTTCCTGTTTTGGACTGGTTTCAGCGAACCAAAACAAATAGCTCACAGAAAAGGCTATGGTAACGACATTTTTTTTCCCTTTTGGTATTTCCAGTTAATAGTTCTTCCCTCAGAGGTACAGAGACAGGGAGGAAAAGAGCCACAGCCGCTGGAGAAGTAGGTCACAGCAGCTTCAAAGCGCCGAAAAATGTGCCGTCTCCGTCCTGGGATATTTGAGCGTTTTCTCGTGGTATTGCAAGTTGAAGTTCATCTCCTTCTTCCAACTTGGCAATGCCTGGGGAAGAAGGAGTTAGGATCATTTTCAGTGGTTATTCAATAGAAAAGGGGGAAAATGGCAAAAAATGTTAACATAGGCATTTACATTTCAAAATCTGTCAATGGACTTTAAACTAGTGATGAAGCTATTAATTTTAAAAAAGTAGAAATAAGCAGAAAGAGTTACAACAGATATGAATGTGTTTATCACCTACTATTTGTAAAACAGAGGCTTTGAAGTGGATGCAAATATCAAACTTTTAAAAAAATGAAGTAAATCATAGTACATCCCTCTATAGAATATTATATGAGCAGACATCAAAAAGTTCATGGAAAAATGAAAGTACAAATCTATGTTAGAATCTCCAATTTTTTAAACCCAGGCATGGTATTTTCATAATAAGCATATTCCACGAAGTTCTGAAGACCCTGTGTATAGTTAAAGCTGGGTTTTGCCTACTTTAACTAAACAGAGAAACTTCGCTTTAAATGAAAAAGCAAGGCCCAGCCACAGCGGTGTGGGTAGTAGAGTTGCTACAGGACATGAGAGCCACAGGGCGGACCCGGGTTCAGATCCTGGTCTTCCTGAGTGCAGCAGTGCATCCGGGTCTACACTAGGCTGGGAGGCTGTGGGGAGAATCTCAGTATGACAAGATTCTGATAAGGTCTCTTTCTGTCTCTGTCTCTCTGTCTCTGTCTCTCTGTCTAACGAAAAGGAAGATTTTTTTAAAAAAGGAAAAAAATCGGGACCAGCAGTTAGTGTAAAAACTATGTCGCTGGACTCCCACGTACGTAGTCGACTGCAGTTCCCGTCCCGGACATGGTGGCTTAAAACTCACGCCGGGCGCGTGTGAATGCATGACCAAGATCCCGAGAGGAGAATGGAAGAGAAGGGATTGCAGCGTGGCCATCCGCCCTGGGGGGTGATTTCTCGCTTTCTGTCTTTCTGTCTCTGTCTGCCTGGAGAGCGCACACACCCTATAGCAAAAACCTCTCCAAAAAAAAAAGAAAAGGAAAAAAATTACGCATGTTTATATTTATACTGGATAGTCCTAATTATACTTTTAAATGTGTGTATAATAAGTATAAATAATAAAAAGCCCCAAACAAAACACCATCATACATTCATTAACCTCGTTTTTCTTCTATAGTCTAAAGGATGAGTTAGGAATGACTTACACTGCCTTTATAGCCTCCTCATTTTGTTTCCCTAAATGACCATGTTTGTGTTGTCAAACATGTTTGCTAGTCGAGAACAATAAGTAATTATGTAGCTCTTTAATAATAACCAGTAAATTGGCTAGGGCCTAATTTACAATGATGAATACATCTGTGAATCAAGAATATAAGATACAATTCAGCACTTAAACACAGGTAATTCTTTTTTTTTTTTGGAGAGATTTTCACTGTAGGGCGCGTGCGCTCGCCAGACAGACAGAGAGAGACATAGAGACAGAAAGCGAGAAATCACCCCCCAGGGGGAGATGGTCACGCCGCAATCCCTTCTCCTCCATTCTCCTCTCGGGATCTTGGGCATGCACGCACACGTGCCCGGCATGAGTTTTAAGCCACCGGGCCCGGGACACGAACCGCGGTCGACTACGTGGGAGTCCAGCGACATAGCCATTCCGCTAACTGCTGGTTCCCAACACAGGTAATTCTTGATCCCACTTCGAAAGAAAATATATGTGAAGAAGAAAGAGAAGCAGTGGGGGGGACACAGAAATAAAGAAACGAACAAGCAAAATAATTCGTCTCTAAACTGTGGGGTCTTATAACCGGCAACTTACAACGAAGTTGCCTTGTTCCGTTGACACACAAGGAGAATTTGCCCCATGAACAAGTCCTTGTTTATCTCTGTCCTGTCCTGGAGCTCAGAGCACCCAGATTTACACGGACAGCAAATATGCAGTGTGTATTTACTTATTTATTTATTTATTGCTATAGGGCCTGTGCGTTCGCCAGAGAGACAGAAAGCAAAAAAATCACCACCCAGGGGGGATGGCCACGCCGCAATCCCTTCTCCATTCTCCTCTTGGGATCTTGGGCACACACGCACACGTGCCCAGCGTGAGTTTAAGCCACCGAGTCTGGGACTTGAACCGCGGTTGACTACATGGGAGTCCAGCGACATAGCCATTATGCGAACTGCTGGTCCCGCAGTGTTTATTTACTTATTTTAAACTTATCTTTATTTGCAATAAAGCATGTGCACATACATATGTGTGTGTGTGTGTATGAGAGAGAGAAAGGAGCGTCCAGACATGTCATGGTCCCCTCCCTCCAGGCCTCCAGCCCAGTGAACCCTGGGCACACCCATGTGTACTGGTGTGTTTCACGGTGAGCAGGCCGGAAATTAGACCTGCAGTTGCCATGTGGGCCTGGGTTCCTCTTGATCAGTGCATTATTGCTATGAAGCCAGCCCTCCATGTTTATTTATTAAACACCTACTATGTGCCAGACATCTTTCCACATAGAAGTTAGTAACCAAAGATAACAAAAAGTTCTGCCCATAAGGATAGTTTTGCATAATGAGCCAAGACAGACAACAAATAAAAACTTATTTTTAGGTTTTGTTTAAGGTAACATATATACTTTCTAGAATTGGCAAATCATTTGAAGATTGACTAAATAGTTTTTTAAAAAGATTTTTAAACATTTGGATTTATTTATTAAATAGATTTTAAGTTATCATAGAGATTGAAAATAACCTAGTATTTTTATAAAGATCACAGAGTACTAAGCAATAGCAACTCTAAAAGTTAAATAGGTATGACTAATGATAGGTTTTTTAAAAAAAAATCTTAACACTGAGGGGACCAGCAGTTGGTGTAATGGCTATCTCGCTGGACTCCCATGTAGTCGACCACGGTTCAACTCACACCTGGCATGTGTGCGTGTGTGCCCAAGATCCCGAGAGGAGAATGGAAGAGGAGGGATTGCGGTGTGGCCAATCCCCCTGGAGGGTGATTTCTTGCTTTCTGTCTCTCGATCTCTCTCTGTCTTTCTCGTGACCGCACACACTCTATAGCAAAAACCTC
>NW_006160165.1:3041732-3056348 GCF_000334495.1 Tupaia belangeri chinensis | reverse complement strand
AGACTTCAACATGGCCATCTCCTCCCCTTGGTGGGGGGCAATTTCTCACTTTCCCTCTCACTGTTTTGAGCACGCACACATGCCCTACAGCAAAAACTAACCTCTCAAAAAAAAAAAAATATATATATATATAACACTGAGCTACTGGCTATTTCAATGCTTCCAGATTATAGCAATCTGTTGTGATTTTTTTCTATAATAAGTACATTCACTTTATTAATGAATAACAAAGTTATATTCAGCTTTGTGGATAACTAGGTTTCCTTCGTGTTATGTTGGGCTCGTGACATTTTCTTCAGGCTATTGTAGAAGCATTTCATATGTTTTTACATGAATATGTAGTATTTAGTGACTTTGAACATATTTGCCCTAAAGCAGATTAAAATTGAAAACCTGAAACTTCCTGGAGAACTGCTGTCACATGTAACACTAGCCTATTAGGATTTAGAACTGTCTTTAAAGCCATCTTTATTATTTGTAATAAGTAAGGTATCCCAGTAACTCAGCCAAGCACTGACAGGATGTAAATGGTACAGAAGAGGATAGGAAGCATTTTAGCAGAATTAGTCGTAAGTATTGGCTTGTGATACAGCAGGGAGGCTCTACCCGAGGAAACCAGATCCCACATGGTGACCAGGACGCAAATCTCCAGCCTGGTCAAGCTGAAACACATTGGGCACATGTGAGAGTCCCAGGGTCTGGTGAGCAGGACTGGAGGAAGCGGATGGCAGTGTAAGCAGACTGCAGTTGGCTAAAATCTCCCTCTCTCTCACTCCCTTGTGCGCACACACCTGCCCTATCATAAATAAACCACAGCAGAAAAGACCAAAAAATTTTTTTAAGTTAGTTGTAATACTGTAAGCTCTAATTCCTATAGAGAGAGGACATATCAGAGTAGCCTAGTCATTTACAAATATTTTGCAAAACCAAGGTATTGGCCAGCACTAGACACAAGAAAAGCTTTCCTTATGAAAATTAGGGAATTCCCATGTAACAAACTTCCTCATTACTCCATGAAAGCTATTTATGCCTGCAGGTCCAGAATGACATCATTCCCATTGGGAAGAGCTACTTTCCTTAGTTTCTAAATGATTTGGAGTCATATGTTTATAAACATCTTTGAAATATGATACTTTAAAGAGCATAGCCAGTCTGCAATCCGGTGTTTAACACTGTCATTTACCACAAACATCTAGAATTGAAGATATTCTTCAAGGTTACCATTAAAATCGTCAAAAGCAAAAGAGAGAAATAAACATACTTAAGGTGAATATATTTTGCTAAAACTAATCTTGAGTAATTTGAAATCACCTCCAAGAAATGAAACAAAAGAACCATTGGTGATCACAGATAAAACAGACCTGAAATGACCAAGACCTGCCATTCCTTTGCCTGTTCTCCGCTCTTCAATTCAGAGGCAGGGTGGCTGCAATACCGTCGTGTCCCAGCATCACCCGTCTGGTGCCAACTTACACCAGCGGTGGCCTGTAGGACAGTGACCGAGTAGCCACAGTGCCCGCAAGCTGGCCTAAGGGCATTTCTTCTGAACTGTGTGAAGAAGAGTTTTCCCAGTTCACACTATGGAGCCCAACTGGGTTAAGAAAACCAAGTTGTAGAACTTAGTAGTTGTGCAAACGGGGACTAGTCATATTACCTTTCTGTGTCTCAGAGTCCACCTCTCATAAAAGAGAGGATTAAACCAGAAAGCATATATAAAACATGCAAAAATATAGTGACTAGTAATCTGCCTGTGATTGTTGGATATTATTACTGTTGTCTTCAGAAGCTAAAGAAAATACATCTTATAACTGTGCCCACTGTAGAATTCTATAAGTCACAGTCCTTTTACAATGTATATAAAAGCAGTAAAACTATCAGTCATGATTGTGTCTGTCTCAATTAACGGACTGGTTCACCAATCTAGAGCTGAGAAAGCGCACAGCCAACTGAGCGCTCTCTTTCTAGTTACACTTCCGAGCACCACCCTTCCTTCTGGCAGCTCAGATTTATTTCATTTTATTTTATACATGTATTTATTTATTTATTTTTAGCAAAGTCTGTCTTCATTTCCCAATAAGCAGTTCTGAGGGTTGTTCTTTACCAGCTGAATAACAGGAATTATTGGGTAGAGTTTCAGGCATATTTTGAATACATCGGAACAAAGTCACCAGACTCAATTCATCCCCAAAGACATGGACTTTTTTCCTCTGTATTAGGTGTCCCATGGCAAAGGTATTACCGGTGTACAAAACCTGAGGAACAAACCAGAAAACGTTGTCAGAAGAGGTCACAGATGGGAGGCGTTAGACTGTGAAAGTAGATAAAAGTTTGAACCTACCTGACCATATATAAAGAAGTAACCGGTTTCTTTGACCAAAATTTTATTCTCTTTTTCTTCTAGGGCACTTCCTCTTTTAAAGCTGAGAAGCCATGGAACAAATGTGAAAGAACCTACAGGGAAAAGAACCATTTTTAAGAAAAGAAACTAAGAAACACATTGTCCACTACTACTTAGCTCGTTAAAATTATCTGAAACTTACAGGACATTTCTGTCCTTTAGGAAAGGAGGAACAGAAGACAGATCACATTGCCCCACTGGTTTCTCAGTCACCATTGATACAAGGGGTCTTCAAAGAGTTCATGGAGAATGTGTATCATGAAATGTATCATGTATTATATACCAAAAATGTCAAAATTTTTGTTCCAAAATGAATTTGAACTTTAATTCTTTTTCATAACTTAATTCTACTTTTTCCTCTCATTTTGTAATTCAGGTACCAGTCAGACACAAAAACAACAACAACAATTTCTCATGAATATCAGAATGTGTCTTCCATCATGTTTTGTATTTTGGCTATTTCATAAAACTGGATGGAATGAACGGGAGAGTTTGATGCAAAGAATGGACAAAATTTCTTTGCATAACGCACCAGTAGATATTTCATTTTGGTTACTCAAGATGAAGGAGCCAGTATATGAAGAGTGCAGCAAGTTAAGCAAAGGGCATCGGGAAGAAGCAAGCCCTTCCCACCCCATGCACCAGACGCAGTAGCAGAGGAGGGTCCAAGGAGAATGGGAAAAGACGCAGGGACATAGTCCTTTTCCAGGAAACAGTTAAGGAACTTCATAATGACAGTCTGTGATATTCAGGGTCAAATGGTTTCTGTTCAGTATGCTCATTCGCTTCCGCCATCTTGGGAGAGATGATAGGAAGGCCATCATGCCAAGGGTTGGATGAAAGAGGCAGAGAGAAAACAGCAAACGTGCAGTGAGCAGATGAGAGGGGACCAAATTATTAATTACACCTCAGTGCTCAGAGTGGACATTAGTAACCAGTGAGAGGGTAGAAACATGCCTTTCCTATGAGTTCAATTTAAGTTCAATTGATTTTAAATATCAAGGCAAAAGAAGTCAACAGTGAAGTTCAATATGCCAGAAGCTCAAGAAAGGAATGACTTTTACTAAGATTGTGATTAGAGAAAATTTTCTCCCATGGGTTTTCCTAAGAGGGCATAGTATAACACAGGCGCTAACGATGTTCGCACCCTGTGTAAACGCAATGGCTACATGTGCACTTACTTTATAATGTACCCCTACAGAAACAACATATTTGACCTTTTTCCAAATATGGTTCTGTAAAGAGGAATACCAAGTAAGAATCATTTGTTTTCTGAATATTTCTAGAGTTATGACCACCAAAAATCTCTTAGAAAAGAAAAATGAACTTAGTAAAGTTTGCATGATTCAAAGTCAACATACAAAATTGAGTAGCATTCTTGTACACCAATAACTATAACTGAATTAAAATGTTTTTAAAGCAACCCCATTTACAATAACTAAAAAGCTAAAATACTTAGGAATAATTTAACCAGAGAGGTGAAAGATCTCTACAATAAAAACTATAAAACACTGATGAAATAAATCATGGAAGACACACACACAAAAATGGAAAGACATCAGGGTTCATGAATCAGAAGAATTAATATTGTTAGAAGGTACATACTAACCAAAACAATCTTCAGATTTGATATAATCCCTATCAAAATACCAAAGGTGGCATATTGGTAATACAACTGGACTTCCCTGGGAAAGAGCTTGGGTTTGCAGGCTAGGACCTCCCTAATCATGATGGGTGTACAGATGCATGTCTGCAGTCTGGGCTGTTGAGGGCTGTGTGTGAAACAAAGCATTGGGGCTCTTGTTGGAATCTCTCTCCCTCTCTCTCTCTCATTGGGAAAAAAAATAAACTTGAAAGACAGAAAATACCACTGATATTCTTCATAGAAATAGAAAAATATAAAATTCATATAAAGCTACAAAACCCAGAAATAAATCCACATCCATATAGCCAACTGATTTCTGACCAAGATCTTAACATTCATTGGGAGATGTTCGGTCTCTTCAATAAACAGTGCTGGGGAAACTGGATATCTATGCAGAGGAAGAAAAAAAACACCTCTCTCTCTGTCACCATATACAAAAATCAACTCAAAATGAAGACACACATAAGACTCAAAACTATGGATTATTACATGAAAAAATAAGAGAAATATTTCAGAACATTGAACATTGAAGAAAGATTTATTTTATTATTATTATTTTTAAACTCTTGATCACTATACATCATTTGGCTTGTTCATCTCAAACCAGTCCAGCTGAGAATACTATACACATTATCATCAATAGGAAACAAACCATTTCTGTGTCCCACAAATGTCCTGGTTCTCTACTTTTGCTCTCTGATTTCCTACCCTATACTCTTCCCTTATCCCACCCTCCTTTCACACTGTCTCCAATTGGACAAAGATTTTTGGATAAGACCTGAAAAGCATAAGCAACAAAAGCAAAAATAGATAAAGAGAGCTACATCAAACTAAGAAGCTCTGCACAGCAAAGGAAACAATCAACAGAGTGAAAAAATGACCTACAGAATGTAAGAAAACATTTTCAAATTATTCACCTGACAATAAATTAATATCCAGAATATATAAGGTACTCAACTCATTAACAAAACAAACAAACAAAACCAAATAATTTGTCCTCAAAAATGAGCAATTGGGCCAGGAGGTGGCATGGTGGTAAAGGACTGGACTTCCACATGATTGAGAGCAGTTTGAAACCCAGACCTGGCAGCTTGCTTTCTCACTTTCCTTCTCTCTCTCTTCCTCTCTCTGATGAGTACAAGTAACCTAGCAGATTACAAATAATAAAAATAAACAAATACATACAATTAATAAATAATTCTTTAAAAAATGGACAATAGATGGGACCAGCAGTTAGCATAACGGCTTTGTCGCTGGACTCCCATGTAGTCGACCGTGGTTCGCGTCCCAGACCCGGTGGCTTAAAACTCATGCCAGGTGCATGTGAGTACATGCCCAAGATCCCGAGAGGAGAATGGAGAAGGAGGGATTGTGGCGTGGCCATCCCCCCGGGGGGTGATTTCTTGCTTTCTGTGTCTCTCTCTCTCTGTCTGGCGAGCGCATGCGCCCTATAGCAAAAACCTCTTCAAAAAAAAAAAAATGGACAATAGATCTGAACAGGATTCTCAAAAGAAGACATACAAATGGCCAATAAGTATATAAAAATGCTCAAGATGTCTAGTCATCAGGGAAATGCAAACAAAACCACAATGAGGTTTTCTCTCACCCTGCTTAGAATGACTAATATCAGAGAAACAAAACATAATGATGACAGTGATGTGGAAAAAGAGAAACTCTTCTACACTGTTGGTGTCAATGTAAATTCGTGCAGCCATTATGGAAGACAATGTAGTTTCCACAAAATCTAAAAATAGAACTGCCTTTGATCCAGCATTCGCAATACCAGGAATAGATCCAAAGGAAAGGAAACGAGTATGTTGTAGAGATACTTACATCCCCGCGTTCACTGCAGCATTATTCACAATAACCAAGATATGAAAACTACCGAAGTGTCCATCAATGGTTGAATGAGTAAAGAATATACCATGAAATATTACTTAACCATATCAAATAAATTATGTCATTTGAAGAAAATGGTCAAGACTGGAAATAACCCATACATGCTTTTGCTCAATGTGGATAGTACAAAAATTGAATAGACGCAGAGAGTAGGATAGTGATTAGAGTCTGGGAACGGTAGAAGGGAAGGGGTGGTGGAGAGACATTGGTTATTGGACACGAAATTATAGTTAGATAAGAGGAACGAGTTCTATTATCTAGTACACTGATGTACCTGTAGTCAACAAGAATTTATTGTATATCACTGATAAACTAAAAGAGAGGATTTTGCACAGTCCCATAACAAATATCTGAGATGGGTATTCTGATGACCTGATATAAACTTTACTTGCTGTACTTTTTTGTACTGCAAAAATCCCACTTCACTCCACAAATACGTACACTTACTACGTATCAGTTAAAGAAAAAAGTCTCCCCTATGGTGAAGTATCTTGCCGATTTAACCTAGCAAACTACACCTTTCAGACTAACTCCGGCCAACTCTCTCTTATTGCAGACAAGAACATAGAAATCTATGTCACAATATTAAAAGTTACATAAAAATCAAATTGCAGTATTCAGCAATAAAATTGTATTGACACACAACTACACCTATTAAAAAATACTCTAGATGGTAAAACAAAGAAAATTATATTATGAATTTAAGATAAAATGAAGAATAGTTCCTTAGTGTAACTCTGCAAGTTCACATTAGTTAGACGGTGAAAATACGCCAGGGGAAAAGAGGATGATTGACAGGTGGTGAGGAGACTTCAGAAGTCTCCTTTAGCCGTACATTTGCCTGTGTCTCTTAGGCTCTCTCAGAAGTTGTCTTTGACTCTCTCTCCTGAGAGTGAAGGCACCTCTGATATGGGGCAGGTCTTATCACTCGAATTTGCTTTTTCCCTAAAGAAGCGCTCTGGGGAAACTTTTCTTTAAATAAAAGTTCCTTGCATGCTATGTCAGACGACAACAACCAGTGAACAAAAAATCACCTCCATTAAAAATAGCAAAGGCGGGAACCAGCAGTTAGCGTAATGGCTATGTCGCTGGACTCCCACGTAGTCGACCGCGGTTCGTGTCCCGGACCCGGTGGCTTAAATCTCACGCCGGGCGCGTGTGCGTGCGTGCCCAAGATCCCGAGAGGAGAATGGAGGAGAAGGGATTGCGGCGTGACCATCCCCCCTGGGGGGTGATTTCTCGCTTTCTGTCTCTATGTCTCTCTCTGTCTGTCTGGCGAGCGCACGCGCCCTACAGTGAAAATCTCTCCAAAAAAAAAAAAAAAAATAGCAAAGGCAACAGACAGCACCATTGTCTTTCTGTATACAGTATAATTTCAGTGAAAAGAGTATAATAAAATTGGTTTAATTTTGCTTAAATGAGATGATATACCTAAGGCACACTTTAAAGGTAGAGTCCTGACAGCCATGAAGAATTAATACAATGATGGTTATTACTGTTAAATACAAACTAATAACTGTGAAGGTGATTACATTCTTGGTTTAATGATACTCAATTGTTGCTCTGACTAAATAAGAGTTTTCTTCTTCCCTAAAACTATACACACCTTAGATTCTAACTTCTTTAAGTTCAAGGAACTGTTCATGTCTGGTTCTCCCTATTTCTCCAGAGCTTAAAATGATAACAAGCTTAAAGCAGATGTGTAACAAATATTTAGTAAATTAACCAATTCAAACTTAAACACAAAATAATTAAAGATGACGTCATATGAAAAGAATTAGTCACAAACATTGAAAAGTTTGTTTGTTTGCCACTGTGTGTGCTCACCAGAGAGAGACAGAGAATTAGGGAGGGAGAGGTGGACGAAGGAAGAGGGAAATTGCTCCCCAGTGGAGCAGGGTCACACAGCAGTGCTTGCTCCATTTTTCCATCCTGTCAGAATACTGGGCACCCACCCTCATGTCCCCAGTGTGTTCTACAAGCCAATGAGGCTAGGATTTGAATGGCGGTTGGCCCTGTGAGATCCAGCTCCTGCAGCCACTATGCGATCGGGCCAGTTCTTGGTTGTTTTTTAAAAAGCATTTTGCTACTTAGTTAATGAAATTCTGGGAAATGAAATGTCCTTCATCATAGAACTAGTAGATATTCTTGAATGGAAGCGAAACACGTATTTCTAAAAGCATCTATTTATATTCTGTTAGAGATATTTTTACTATTTTTTACAATAATATAAAATTATTTCCTATTTCTTTATACAGATAAATTCAGATAAGCTACAGATAAATTCAGAAAAGAAAAGATGTATTAATGCCTACTCTGCTGAGTGCTTTTCTAAATTAGCATGCATCACGATTTATAGCAGATATTTAAGAATTTGGAGGTAAGCATCAGGATCATTTATTAGTTTGTTGTGTTGCTAATAGAAATACCCAGGAGTGGGTGATTCATAAAGCATAAAGGTTTATTTGGCTCATGATTCTTGTGGTTGGAGAGTTCAAAGTCATAAAGCTGACATCTTACTGGCATCTGAGGCTACATCATAACATGGCCAACAAAAACAGTGAGAGAGAAAGAAGCAGGCCCATGCAGACAGAGAGAGAAAAGAGAATGAGAGAGAGAGAGAGAGAGTGAGGGAGGGAGAGAGAGGACAAGGATGAGGATACAGACTTTTCCACTTCCTCTGATTGCCCTCCCATGCTCCCAGCCCGCCGGATGGTGCTCGCCCACATTGAAGGCGGGTCTTCCTCTTCCCAGTGCCATTACAGTAGGGACACAATTACAGTACATGACCCCTAGAGGAACACACTATTACCTAAATCATAGCCAGCTAACAGCTAAAATACAGATACACTCTCATGAAAAATGTTTAGATTTTATAGCTCCATTCAGTTTTAAATAATTAATATGTTTAAATCTTTTCTAAAATTTAAAAAATCAATATATACATTATATGTAAAGTTAAGGTATTAATATAGAAACGTAATCTACTGGTATTTCAGAAGATGCTCTTCTCTGGTATATCTGTGGAAAAGTTGTAGATGAATATTATATGGCAAAATTTTAAAGAAAATCAGATATGTCTTATTACTATTTTCATTTTGTTTCCTGAATAGAAAATTTCCTCCATCATATTTATGCTTTCAATGTTGCTTTCCTCAGTATCTGAAGATGAATCATACGGACAGTTATCACCATCATTCAGAACTATCCTATTGGTTATTTCTGTCGATTTTCTGGTTTTTTGTTTGTTTGTTTTGTTTTGTTTTGTTTTGTTTTTGTCTTAAAACTGCTTGAAATAACTTTAAGGGAAAATATACTGATAATATTTTATTTAAAGTTTATTTATTTTTCACACAAAAGATAGAGACAGGCATGTAGGCATGAAAAGATGGAGCAGATGGGACGGTGGCATGACCATGTCTCACTGAGTGGCTCTTTCTCCTTCTCTCTGTCTCTATTCCTGTGAGCATACACGCTCTCTGGGCATTAGGGAAAAAAAAAAAAAAAAAGAAGAAGAAGGGAGTCATCAAGTGTCAAATTCTATCAAGAAATGATAAGTAAGTCTCATGAAAAAATTATGTTGAAAAGTAAAAACAAACAAGAGATTCCACATCAACATCAATGTGGAGAATATATCTCCTTTTCTACTTCCTGTAGGTCATATAAAAAAAGTAGATGCACGTTGTCTAAGCTAACTGGAAGGACTGCCAAAATCAGCTGAGTTAAAGCTAAAGCAGTGTGAAGCGCAGCGAAGCATGGAAAATGGCGAGAGGGCCTGGCTGCAGCGAACTGGGTGAAAGGGTGAAAGCGTGAGACAGTGTCATGGTATTTTGTCTTACTTACTTCCTATACCCTATCTTCCAGCCTGGCCGCCCTTTACGAGAAGAAAAACCCAAGTTCTGGTGGCAGCTTCTTGGTGTTAGGCAGTACAGTACTCACTCACCCTGTCCACAGAACACTGTGGTTGTTCATTTGACCTGAGGCTCCTTTCAGGTGGCCGCAGTGTTCCCATCTTGCATCTATCAAAAGCATTCACAGAAATGCACAACCCATAGCCACCTGGAGCATGGGACAGGCGACAGGACAAGCAGAGGCTGACCAAAAATCCTGAGAGGGGACCATCCGAGAAGAAAAATACTTGGGGAATGCAGGTGTGAAGAATTGCCACGTACAGACGCTGGAGTGCAATGTGCACGACCAGGACCAGATGCGTGCCCACAAATGACCTTGAGAACCCTGGGTTTAACCTCTGGATCTTTGGTTCTGAGCAAGCAGGAGGTGAAGACTAAGGCAGAGTCGCAGGCACCAGGTTCAAGGTGTAAGGAGTCTCTCAAGTCAGAGTAACTCTGTCAAAATCAGAATTTTTATTTCATTTTTGGCTCCTAGTGCTTAAGAAAATCTGTCAGGATTAGGATTCAAAGTAAGAAAATCTCTGTTAGAGTGACTGCAGAGATGATAAAATAAAACCTTCAGTGGTCTCACAGAACAAGAAATACTGTCATTACAAATAATATTTTGGAAAAATTACAAAATAAATGGATGACTATAGCCTAAAACAATCAACAAAAGAAGCCTGTGGTTGAGAACAAATACGATTTTCAGAATTACGACACTGTAACATTCAAACTGTCCAATTTTTAACAGAAAAAAATGAAGACATATAAAGAAACAGGAAATTATGAACCAATCACAGGAAAGGGTGGGAGAAGAAATGGACAGAAACTATTCCTGAGAAGTCCTAGGCGTTGGCCGGAGAGTAGGCAGTTTTAAAGTACTTTCAACATGCTTAAACGCCTAAACAAAACTACAGACAAAGAATTTAAGAAAACCAGTAGAATGATGTGTGAACGAATAATTTCTGTAAAGAGATAAAATGATTGAAAGGAACCTAGTGCAAACTTTGGAGCTAAACATAAAAGAGCTGAAATGAAAAATTCACTAGAAATGCTAGACAGCAGACCTTAGCAGGCAAAAATCGGAGTCAGCAAACTCAATGACAGAAGAACTGAAACGATTATGTCTGAGAACCAAAAAGGAGAAAAAGTGAAGACTAGTAAGTAACCATAGCAATGCTGCAGGACACAAAGTTACAACACAAAAGCCCACCGCTTTCCTATGTACAAATAATGAACAAGGTTGGGTGTTTAAAGCATAATACATTTGCACTAGCATCCCTCAACATGCAGAGCTCTGTGAAACTTTGATGAAAGAAATCAAAGAACTAAATAAACAGAAAGATGTTCTGTGTTCATGGATGGGGAGATGATATTGTCAAGGTGTCATTCTTCCCAACTCAACCCCCAGATTCAATGCAACCTCAGTCAATAGTCCAAGTTACTTTGTTGATACCAACAAACTCAGAGTGAAGAGTCATGAAGAGGCGAAAGACAAAAAAGCCAACAAGTACTGAAGGCAAGACAGAGCTGAAGGACTGACACCTTTTGACTTCAAACCTTCCACAGAGCCTAAATTCCTATAAAAATAGGGTGTTATGATACTTTCAGTTTTCAACTCCTTTTTTAAAAATTTCCTTAATGATTTAGAGGACAAATGCATCACAATGAATATGTTTTGTGAAAACAGTAACATAAAGGGAAAAGCTAAGTTGGTATCAATTCAAACCAGGTCGTTATAAATTTAGGATGCTTGCTGTAATTGCTAGAGTTAAGATAATAACTAAAAGAATAGAAAAATAAATTTAAAAATAAGTAAGTTGGCATATTACAAAAGTCTACCAAATAGGAAGGAAAGAATGACAAGGAAAGTGAGTAGCACAACGGGTAAGACATGCAGAAGCCCAGCTGCAGCAGCACCTGTGTGGGGAGCCATACAGGAAGGCCTGGGCTTTGAGTCCCAGATCAACCCGAACCTGTTGGGAGTATCCATGATCCCAGCTGGCTGGAGGAATTGGGTAGGGAGCATGGTAATGGCATTGTCAAGGGTCTGTCTCTCTCTCTCTCTCTTTCATGAAATATATAAACAAACTAAAAATGATCTAACTTAACCTAGCTTATACCTTAAGGAAATAGAGAAAGAACAAACTAAACCCAAAAATGACAGAAAGAAGGAAATGATCAAGATTAGAATGAAAGGTAACAGAATAGAGTTTAGTAAAAACAATAGAAAGGGGGCCAGCAGGTGGCACGGTGGTTAAGGGGCTGGACTCCCACATGGCCAACTGTAGTTCTAGTCCCAGACCTGGTGGCTTGAAAAATCACACCGGGCGTGTGTACATGTGTGCCCGAAATTCCAAGAGGAGCATGGTGGAGAAGGGATTTCAGTGTGGCCATTGCCCTGAGGGGTGAGTTTTTACTTTTTCTCTCTCTGTCTCTCCCTGGAAAGCACATGCACCTTAGAGCAAAAGCTTAAAAAATAAAATAAAATAAAAAATAAAAGGCAGGGACTTAAATAGGTCCTTCTTTTCCAAAGAAGATTTACATAAAACCAGTAAGTATATAAAAACATTCTCAACATGATTATCATGAGGGAAATGCAAATCAACACCACAATGTGATTCCACTTCATACCCAGTACAAAGGCAGTAATAATAATAATGATAAATCACTGTAGGAGAGGGTGCGGAGAAATCCCAATCCTCACACAGTGGGCATAAAATAGGCCTGCCTCTGCGGATAGCAGTTTGGCAGCTTCTCATCATTTTTCTAGGTATATACTCCAAGTAATTAAAAAGAAGCTCTCAAACAAATATTTTAAAGAAATGATCGTAGAATCACTACTGACAATAACTGAGAGGTGGAAAAAACCCAAATGCCCGTTAATGAATAGACAAATTACAGTTTACATAGAATGAAGAATTATTCACTCAGGCAGGGGAATGAAGTCCTAATATGTGCTACCATATGAGTGAGCTCAAAACATCAAGCCAGAGAGCAGCAGGTGGCACAGCAGTTACGTTGTTGGACTCCCACACGGACGACCGTGGTTCAAGTTCTGGACCTGGTGGCTTCAAACTCACTCTGGGTGTGTGCGCATGAGTGCCTAAAATCCTCCTCGGAGGAGAAGGGATTATGGTGTAGCCATCCTTCCTGGTGGGTGATTTCCCACTTTCCGTCTCAATGTCTCTTTCTCTCTGTCTAGTAAGTGCATGCATCCTAAGGCAAAAACCTCTCAGAAAAAAAAAAAATTGAAAAACAAACAAACATTAAGGCAAGCTGAAGCAGCCAGACACTAATGGTCACATGTTGTATGATTACGTTCATATTAAACAGCCAACAAGGCGAATGCACAGAGAGACAGACTGGCGGTGAGCGGGGGCCTGGGTGATGGCGAGTGGAGACTGGTTACTTTGTGGATACCGGGCTTTCTTTCGGGCTGATGAAATAATTGGGAGCTAGAGAGAGCTGGTGTGTATGTAGTGTCAAGTACACCAAATGCCACTGAGCCAGAGACTAATTTCCTGGTCTGTGAATTTACCCTCAAATATTTTAAAAAAGATAAAATTCTATGGGTAAATTCCAGAGCAATCTTTTTAAAACTATATGATGAGTCTACACAGTGAGCAATCTCTTTAAAACTGTAAAACAAAATTTAACAAAAAAAACCCTCTCTCGTTAAGGTATAAAACGATCTGCAATACAGCATGAGACATAAAGGCCAAACATAGTTGTGAAATAAGTAAATGTAAATGACCTTATGTCACCCAATGTATGAAAATTATTTTAAGATGAGGTCAGCAAGTAAAGTCTAACTGTTCTACATACATAAGACGAAAAACAAATTATTTCAGAGAAGTTAAAAATAAAATTTGGGTCAAAGTCATGCTAGGGAAATGCAGACCAATAACAAGTGTTCCAACTTCAATCGAAAGGATATACCACAAATGTCAAGGCCATCATGCACAAAAACAATCCACAAAGCTTAATTAAATAAAATATTCCAGTTATTGTAATAACAGCAACTGGAGAGATAAAATACCTTGCAGTGATACTGACGGCAAATAACCAAGTATTCACAAAGAAAATTCCAATGCATGCTGAATGAAACAAAAGAAGACTGAATAAATATAAATGCATGTCCTGTTCTTAGACTGCATTTAACTGGGACACTTGTTACCATGAGAATTGTTTCCTTAATTTATAAATAGAATGAGAGCCAATAAAAATACCAGGAGGTTTCTTTTTTCTTTTTAACTAGATAAGCTGATTCTACAGTTCCTACTGGAAAAGTAAAGATGAGGGAAACTTTAAAAGCACGAAAGAATCAGGGAAGAAATTGGACTTTACATAAAATAATATAAAGTTCTAAAATGACAATTTTTGGAGGGTACGTGAACACATGGACAAACCAATATAATAGAAAAGTCAGAAAGGAAGCTGAAAAATTGGCTACAGGAATTTAACATGTAAAAGTTAACATCTTTAAATAGTATGAGAAAGGTGGACTACTTAAAAAAATTTTTTGTCTAAGTCCTCTGAGGAAAAATTAAGTTGGCTGTATGCCTCACATCTTATAACAGGATAATGTGCAAATATATAAAAGTACTTAAATGTAAAAAATAGTCATAGCATTTAGAAGGAACTTGATCATCTTCCTTGATATCCCTGAAGTATAGCAGGCCTCTCTAATCATAAGTCAAAGTCAGAATTTATTTATGTATTTATTTTTAATTTATTAGGGTTTTTTTTCAGGGTTTTTGCCTTAGGGCACATGTGCT
>NW_006160165.1:3035624-3041701 GCF_000334495.1 Tupaia belangeri chinensis | reverse complement strand
AGAGAGAGACAGCCTGTGAGAGGAAAAGTGAGAAAATTCCACCCCCGGGAGGAATGGCCATGCCGCAGTCTCTCCTCTTCCATCCTCCTCCCACAAACTTGGGCCCAGTGTGATCTTCAAGCCACCAGTTCCCAGACTTGAACTGTGGTTGGCCATGTGGGAGTCCAGTGACATAATGTCTATGCCACCTGCAGACCCCCAGAATTTATTTTTAAAAACCAAGAAATTGACCAAGAAAATCCTTAAGCAAACTTTAAAAGATAAATAATAGCATGATGGGAAATGCATGCAATTCATAGGATAAAGGTTGACCTGGGGCCATCTGGTAGCATGGTGGTTAAAGGGACCGGATCCCACATGGCCAACCATATGTGTCAAGTCCTGGACCTGGAGGCATGAGAAACACACAGGTCACATGTGTGTGTCTGTCCCAAGCCTTCAGAGAATGGAGACGTGGAGAAGAGGAGACTGTCGTGCAGCCACCCCATGGAGGCTCTCTCTCTCTCTCTCGCTCGCTCTCTCACTCTCGCTCTGTCTTTCTGCAGTGACCACATGTGACCTCTGGCAATGTTCCTTTTTTTTTTTTTTTTTCTAAAGAATAATATGTGTAAGACAGGAAAAGCTCACAAGAATCAGGTTAAAAGTGATAAAGAATGGAAAGAATAGAATCAGATAGTTCACAGAAAAGAAAATAAAAAAAGTTAAAAATAGAAGAATGGAAAGACAAAAAAGCAGATGTCCAAAAAAAAAAAAAAAAAAAAAAAACATAAAAAAAGGCCCCAACATTTCAATTTATATTAAAAAAAAGCAAATAGAGAGGTACTATTTTGTACCTAATACTGTTTTGTTTCCAGTGAGTATAACATTTTATAACCCCTATGGAACCAGTTGGAAATGACTTTAAAAACTCAAAATTCATCCCACATGTAGGCAGACAAACGAAAATTAACAAATGGACACAGTAATTCTTTGAAGCACCCTCATTGTAAATGATGGTCACCAAGAGGTCTATTACTAAGAAATTGGTTACACAAATTCTATTTTTTCAGTGAAATACTATGCAGCTTGATAAGTAAAGGAAGCAAGTTATCATCTTGTTTCTAATTAGTATGTATTGCAACTAGGATGTGTTATGGTTAGTATAAGAAAGAAGAAAATTAGAAATATATCCTAATTTGCTGTGTTTAAGTAAAAAGAGCACGTGGCTGGCCCCATAGTGCAGTGGTTAAGTGCCGTGCTGCTGGACCCCACAGGGACACGGGCAACCACTGCAAGTACGTGCAAATCCTGAGAGGGAGAACTGAAGGGAGGTGTAGAACATGAACCAGCCCAACCTGACACCCCTCACCTCGGGAATATATAACAGGGTCTCGTGTCCAGAACTGATACGACGTATTGTGCAGTAAGTAAACACATTATATTTGGTAATAGTATATTATTAGTACTTTCCTTAAAGGGACCTCTTTTTTTTTTTTTTTTTGGAGAGATTTTCACTGTAGGGCGCGTGCACTCGCCAGACAGACAGAGAGCGATAGAGAGACAGAAAGCGAGAAATCACCCCCCAGGGGGGATGGTCACGCCGCAATCCCTTCTCCTCCATTCTCCTCTCGGGATCTTGGGCACGCACACACACGTGCCCGGCATGAGTTTTAAGCCACCGGGCCCGGGACACGAACCGCGGTTGACTACGCGGGAGTCCAGCGACATAGCCATTACGCTAACTGCTGGTTCCCAAAGGGACTTCTTAGGATCTTGTGCAAATAGCAATGTTTCACTGAGTAAAAGCTTTCCCCTTTTTTTGGAGAGATTTTTTGCTATAGGGTGTGTGCTCACTGGAGAGTCATAGACACAGAAAGTGAGAAATGAACCCCTGGGGTGGGGTGGGGAAGGGGATGGCCATGTCACAATCCCTTCTCCATTCTCCTGGGGTCTTGGGCACACATGCACACACTCCCAGCATGAGTCTGAAGCCACTGGGTCTGGGACTCCGACCAAGGTTGGCCATGTGGGAATCCAGCAATGTAACTGCTACCCCATCTGCTGGCCCCAAGTAAAATCTTTCTGAACCAAGTGAAGTCCTCCTCTGTCTCCCTGCTAAAATGTTCACATACACTAACACTTAAATGCTGTTTGCAGGTTTGCTGGCATGTCAAGGCCCGGCCGTGGTTCCAGAACATCTAAATGCCCCCAGATCTGCTCCCCTGGGTCACTGGGCAGCAGCCACCATGCCAGGAGATGGTCACACACCATAAATGCTCACTCACTGGAGCGCAGCAGACACACCATCTCGTGTGATTTATAGCAGTTTCTTTTTGTGGCCAAATGCATAAAGCAAACATTTTCCAGATGATTTTTTAAAATGTTATCTTTAGTCCTTAGGGTCTACTTCTGGCTTTATTTTAATTCTTAGGAAATAGTTTGCTGTGTATTAAAGTCGCAAACATGGTCTTGGAAAATGCAGAGTAGTTAATAACAGTATATTGTCAAATACACTTGACCCTTGAACATCGCCGAGGGTGAGGGCTGCCAATCCCGCTTCCGATGGAAATTCACAAAGATCTTTTGATTCTCCCCTTAGTGTAACTACTAGCGTACTATCTTATGAATAACATAAACAGTCAATTAACACACACTTTGTTATAGATATTATACACTGCATTATTACAACACACTAAGTTCGACGAAAGGAAAAGTCATTAAGAAATTGTAAGGAAGAGAAAACATAATTACAGTACCGTGTTTTCCAATGAATAAAGGAAATCTGTATCTAAGTGGACCTATGCAGTTCCAAGTGTGTTTTACAAAGGTTAGCTGTAGTTTTCTACCTGTGATGTTTTAGAATTATTAACCTCACATTTAAAAGAGTGCAATCTTCCAAGGAATAATCACAAAACCCAATCGGGGGGCTGATTTCCATTCTTGGCATCCTAATTCAGCCTCATGAAGGCCCCGTTCCTGGCCTACTAGCTCAGCCTCATGACACTCCTGAAGGCGCCAGCCCAGTTCACAGAGGGTGAGGATGTTGATAAACCTTCCCCTTCCTCCTGCCTGTTTTATTTTTGTCCACTGCATTTTCATTTCATCATTCTTCATTTTACTTGCTCATTGTGGGTTTTTTCCTATTTTTTCCCCAGTAGAATGTTGCTCCTTCGAAGTAGGAAATCAGATATTTTATTCACTGCCCCTCCCAGTACCCAACAGTAATGAACTATTGTACATCGGTAATCAATACACAGAAACTAAATAAATGAAAGTGTGAGTGAATGTGTGATTCATTCTTTTCCAGCACATTTTTGTTTATCAGTTATGTTGCATAAACAGACACTTCTATAGAGCAGCAATGACCAAAATACTTTGCTTTCAGGAAGCTGTTGAAACATGTGAGAATGGCATGGTCAACAAGAATTTGTAAAAAGTCGGATTAAACAAAGTCTAAAAAGAGTTTTTAGAATAGGACTTCTAAGATTTAATAATTCATTCATGTACCTCTGGATTCCCAAAGAAAAATATAGAACGTGCTGTTTCCAAACTTACTTCACAGCAAAATCTTTATCTCAAGGACTGTTTATCTAGGCTAATATTCTGAGAAACACATTTTCAGATATGATGTTAAAAGGTCATTCTCCATGAACCTAGTTTTAGACCATTATTAAAGAAGATGATTGTTTGGGATTAACACCAATAAAAGCTTAAAATCACTGAACAAATTTAAAACATTCTACCTCAATGAGAAAATGGTAAATTATCAAGCAATAACTTGACATTGGAGATGTACCATAGAGTATAGTTTTTATAGCATATTCAGCTTCATCTTATGATTTCTACAACTGAATATAGTAGGACAACTAATATTTGTAAAGATGATTTGGGGTCTATGAAGCCAAAATGATTTCTAAATAGTAAAAATTAAAATTGGCTTACCATTGATTTCATTATATGAATTCTAGTTATTGAAAATTTCTAAATGTTAGTGTCTTGAAGGTAATTGTGCCTATCCGATTATTACATTAGTCTACATAGCTACGCCACAGTCATTATCAGTGAATTTAATTTTCTTATTTTACATGAGGTTATAAGAAATTTTGAGGTAGATGCTGATTTGAGATGCAGTTCAAATTATCTTTAGACTAGAAACTTTACAAGTATTTGGGCTAGGCTGAATCCAAGTGGGGAACGTGCTGGGCCATCTGATTACCTTTCCGTATAGTCGGCGTGTCGCTGTCTGCTATCAGCTGCAAGCAGTCTTGAGTGACTGAAAAGCAAAAACATACCATTTTAGCCACTTGAGTTTAAATAGTAAGGGAACTAAAATAACTGAGCACATGAAACCACATACTCCTTTCCAGGAACACTAGATAAATGATTTTTATATTCACTTGCATGATAGTATTCTTAACGTTACCTTATAAAATTTGTCCATCGGGGGACCAGCAGATGGCATAATGGTTATGTCGCTTGACTCCCGTGTATTTGATCATTGTATGAGTCCAGGACCCAGAAGCTTGAAACTCGCACTGGGTGTGCAGGCGTACCTGCCCAAAATCCCAAGAGAAGACTGGAAGAGAAGGGATTGTGGCATGGCCATCCCCCCAGGGAGTGATTTCCTGCTTTTCATCTGTCTGTTTCTAGTGACTGCGTGTGCCTATAGCAAAAAAAAAAATCTCTTAAAAAAAAATTCCATTGATTTGAATATGTATGATGAAACTCATGCCATAAGAGAACCCTGTGCCCTGTTGGGGTAGAGTAGGTGGTCCATCTACAGTTTAACTGGACTCACTTTGATAGCTAATGGCTGTATTCAGTCATTGTTTCTGAATCCACCAAATTCAAGAAACAGCTAAGCTATCAAGTCATTCTAAAACAGCCTGTTGTTTTAAAAGAACCTACTATTAAATAATGACTTACTGTTATTGAAAATGATTGTTCTGACATCAGTGGAAACAAAAACAATTGCTAACATACTGAACAGATTACAAGTGCATGCAATATACTAAGGCTAGGATACACTACTTCCTTTTACTCTCACAGGAATCCAAAGATTAGGCATTAAAAGCCAAGACGTGGGGCCAGCAGGTGGCGTGGTGAAGGTACTGGACTCCCACATGGCTGACCATGATTCAAGTTCTGGGCCTGGTGTCTTACTTTTCCACTTTCTTTTCTCTTTCTGTCTCTCTCTGGTCAAATAAAAAAATAATGATAATAAGTAAAATTAAATACATAATTCCAAAAACAAACAAACAAAAGCCAAGGTTTAGCAAGTTAAACAGCTTGTTCAGGTCCTTAGCTATAGAAAGTGACAGTACCAGAATTGAAAACCAGTCTGTTTCATTCAGGAGCTACAGTCAAGCTCTGGTAAAATAATTTGTGCCAAAGAGAAAAGGAGAACTTAGTTAATAACAAGATAGAAGTTTTCCACTAGACTGTATAGTCAATAGAGTTTTGTAGAAACATCAATTCACATCACATATTACATGTAGAATATTCCAGTGAGTACACAAGGGAGTAAATAATTATTGCATTAAATAGAAAGCAATGCCTTCAGGTGAAAGCAATTAAATTCAGCTTCCATTGGAACTGTAGGTAGAAAAGAGCAAAGGAATGAATGTCTGCAAAATAAGATACATACATTTAAGCTTGCATGTCAAGAAAATATTAGTTTAGATTTTAAAAATTATTATTGAGCATGTCTTTTATTCAGAGCTGAAGCAATGCCTTTTTTAAAAAAATTATTTAATTTTATTTGCTGTTATTATTTATTTTTCAGTTTTACCAAAGAGACAGAGAGAGAGAGAGAGAAAGAGAAAGTGAAAAAGTAAGCCACCAGATCTAGGACTCAAACCATGGTCTGTCATGTGAGAGTCTGGTGCCTTAACCGCCATGCCACCTTCTGGCCCTGAAATAATTCCTTAATAAAATGCATCTGAAGGTATAATTTCAAGAATTTGTCACAGTGGAGACTCCTGTTTCCATAATTAACTGACAATTTCTAATGTTTAAAACTTGAAATAAAGTAATAAATAATTTAAATAATTTATTTATTACTTTGTTTTATATATATATATATATATATTACAAAT
>NW_006160165.1:2988819-3017325 GCF_000334495.1 Tupaia belangeri chinensis | reverse complement strand
ATATATATATATATTACAAATATTTATTGTTAAAGGGGTGACCACATAACAAATCTATTAAGAAATACCCCTTGGTATTTAAAGGTAGAAATGTAACATTAAAAACGGAAGTTCCTGGGCCCAGATGGTGGTGCAGAGCTGGCACGAGCCTGCAAGCGTGGACCCACGAGACATCTCTGATCCGTCTGTCTTACATTCACCTGATCATTCTGACAGGAGCAGAGCATTTTAATCTCTTCACATGCTTTCATGAATCATGTGAAACAAAGGTCTTTTTGCCCAGCATGGGAAAGTGTACCCTGGCGCAGTCACTGGATAGGTCCTCTTGCACTGAAGACTTGTGAAACCATCAGAGCGGGCAAAACGGTCAGGTTTAAGGACAGCTGGGAAGAAGGGAAGACGAAGCAGGCACGCGGCTGCAGAACGGGGTGCAGGTACAGCCACGTCAACCCTCTTTACACATGTCCCCGCTTTCCAGCAAATCCTCCCTAAGTAATTACTTCTCACAAGATACCACGGCAGGTTCTGTGAGGGATCTGAAGGTTAATCTGAGCTGACTCGGTCGTAAGAGTGGAGCCCTCATGCTGATATTCGGGCCCTTACCGACAAGGCTCCAGGCAGCCACTGGCCCCTGTGGCCATGTGAGGGCACAGCCAGGGGCCTCCTCTGTGACCCAGGAGGCAGGTCCTCACCAGACCCTGAACCTGCAGGCGCCTTGACCTGGACTTCTCGCCTCCTGAACTGTGTGACATAAGCGTTCACTGTTGATGAATGACTCAGAGGATGATATTGTGTTAGAGGAGACGACTGGATGAGGAGACACGGACACTGATGAGACTGGCAGAGGTTTAACCTAAGCCAGTACTATGAAGCTGATATGAAAATACCTGCATTTTTAATATCCATAGCCCAGCTACAACCTGGCTGCAGGCCAACCACAGCTTATACACTGGAAAACAATGGTCTGTCCCATCAAGAAGTAGCAGATACCTTACCTTTAAGCAGAAAATGTGCTTTGGAGAGAAAAGTTAATCTCAAGGACTGCTCTTAGGCAAAGAAAATGGGAAATCAAATTGACAGTTGAATAACAGCGTTTAAATTACACTCACTGAAGCTAGTGCTCTTTCATCAATTGCCCTTGTTCCAGAGAAAGTAGCTGGGTCTCTAAAAGATCATTTCTTTTAGAAAATTTGATCTCTATTATCAACTGATTGCAAATTCAGTCTTCTAAGACATTCTTTTCCAGTCAACCTAGATCTGATCTTAGACTATAGATTATTGGTCCACTATAGATGCACCACAAAGAGTGGGTCGACAAAGACAACGTGAATTTTAAAATCTCCCAATAGCACAGATATCTAGCCAGAAGGGTTTTGCAAATGCAGTCTGACATAAGCAACATGATATCGACGGCAATCTGCTGATTGCTTTCATTTTCAAAAGGGTTCCACACACCCTCTCTCCACTGCAGAAGGGAATTGTACCACAGGTTGAGAATAGTTTATCTTTTTGAACAAGCCCAGGTAATAGCCAGTACTGAAAGCTTGCTGAGCTATGGGAGACATTTATGTATATAAATTTCTGAAAATTATGATATAAGGATATACAAAACACAAATAATTCATCTCAGTGAATTACCTTTCTTACAGCACACAAAATGTACTCAATGAATTTAGTGTAAAATATTTTGAAAACAAAGCATCATATTGAAAATAGAATAGTTTATAAAGGAAAATTTATAAAGCAAGGACTTTTAAAAAAACAAAGATATTTTGCTATGTCCCAATAATTGATATAATAAAAATGAATATACTTCAGCATTTAAATACTTTCCATATGGAATAGTTCTAGTCGGAAACTACTTCTTTTTAAAGCGTAATATCTAACTACCATTTAATCAAGAAAAGTGACTTAAAAGTTCATAGAATTGCTGAGGCCAGCAAGTGGCAAGGTGATTGGGGTGCTGGACTCCCACGTGGCTGACTGTGGTTCAAGTCCTGGACCTGGCCGCCTGCTTTTTAGCTTTCTCTCTCTCTCTCCTTCTCTGTCTCTCTCTGGTGAACATGCATGCCTTATGGCAAATTTAAAAATAACAACAATAATGATAAATAAAATTAAATAAACATAAACATATTTTTAATTTTGTGGAATTGCTAATATCTTACTATTTTCTTCACTAGATTAAACCCTTTCAAATGGGAATCTGGTGTATTAGCCATTATTTCAGCAAAGCTAAATATAACATAAACTGCTACAAATAACGCAGTTATTGCTCCCGTGAAAACCCTCCACACATAGGCCTTGCCCATTACGTTTGCCCTATCCATGTGCTTTGCAGCTTACAGTGCTTCCCACCCACCTCACTCCAGAAGCTTCTGCCAGATCCTCAGCCCGGATGAGATGTGCTTCCCAGGTTTCCCCGAGATCTATTTGTTCTCTCCTCGGGCACCTTATCTACTGTGCCATAGGCTTTCCAAGAAGGAGGACTCGTTAAAGGCAGTGCCTCTCTTGTTTCTGCTCACGTTATCATTTGGCAGAGGAAGCCATGACAAGTGAAGGAACTTCGTTTGTCTTGAGCTAGCTTGAAGTAAATATAAGGGTTAGCTAGGAGAAGCCACATCACAACCTAAACACTGATCTAATGCTTGATATAGACTTAAGAAAGACATGTAGAAAACACGATTTGGGATAACATTTCCACTGAAATAGTGACACAGAATTTAAAGGTTCAGGGCTAGATTAGAATGCTTAATGAGACCAATGATAAGTAATTTGCCTGGAGTGATGACTTGTGAAAGTAATAAAAAAATAGAGTTAAAATAATTTCTAAGAAATTAGGTTGAAAAGTATTTGGCCTACTGAAAAATGTTTTAAAATACATGTTTTTTAAATATCAGTAGGCGTCAGCCTGATATACGTTGTCTTGAGAAACACGTTTTTGTATGTAGAGCGAGCTGTCGCCACAGCAGAAATGGGAAGTCTCAGTCACCAGTAAGCACCAGGATGAGAAGATGTAGCCTCAAATCAAGGTATATAAATAGGGCACCCGAGATAGTCTCATTAAAAGGTTCTGACTGATGATTATGTGTGTTAGAAGGGGAATTTTAAGTTAATATAAAGACAGGTTTTTAATCTGGGAATTAGCGAAGATGGTAGTACTGCAGTGACCAGGAGAGAGTAAGAACAGAGGGTGGGATTTTTTCCGGGGAAGAAGCTGGAGGCTGGGAGGCTGGGAATAACCATAGCTGATAGGAGTAATGAAAGCTATTTAAAATGCTGATTTTTGGGAACCAGCAGTTAGCATAATGGCTATGTCGCTGGACTCCCACATAGTCGACCGCGGTTCGTGTCCCGGACCCGGTGGCTTAAAACTCACGCCGGGTGCGTGTGCGTGCATGCCCAAGATCCCGAGAGGAGAATGGAGGAGAAGGGATTGCGACGTGACCATCCCCCCTGGGGGGTGATTTCTCGCTTTCTGTCTCTTTGTCGCTCTCTGTCTGTCTGGCAAGTGCATGCGCCCTACAGTGAAAATCTCTCCAAAAAAAAAAAAAAAAAAATGCTGATTTTTCACATCCGTGTGTGTGAGCGTGCATGGAGGTGTGTGGAGAGTCCTAGGCATTCGTCAGTTGCCATCTTGGATCCACTCACAATGTAACGACTACAACCCAAACATGCTAAAATCAATGCAGGAGCAGGGCGTGATGGCAGAAGCAGTGTGCATTGCCTCGTAGTCATTAAGGATATAACAGATACTGTCTATGCTTGATGCTGCTTTACTTCACGATTGATCATATATTTTCATTTAAAATTGCTGTCACCTATATTTTGCTATGACTTCATTGAATTATATTAGAATGTTTCAATTTATTAATAATATATATTCTGGTATAGCAAAAAATAAGTATATATCTTTATAATATTTATAATATATCATATATTATATAGTAAATATATAAAGACAGTTGAATAATATAATAATAATATATATTCATGGGGTCAGCGGTTGGTCTAGTGGTTACATTGCTGGACTCCCATATGGCCGATTGCAGTTCGAGTCCTGGGCACAGTGGCTTGAAAATCATACTGGGCATGTGTGCATGCGTGCCTAAGATCCTCAGAGGAGAATGGAGGAGAAAGGACTGTAGTGTGGCCATCCCCCTTGAGAAATGATTTCTCATTTTCCTTCTCACTGTCTGTCTCTGCCTCTCTCCCATTCCAGCAAGCACACATGCCCTAAGGCAAAAAACAAACAAACAAACAAAAAAAAACCTCTTAAAAAACATAATGATGGGCCAGCAGGTGGTGTGGTAGTTAAAGACACTGGACTCCCATATGGCAGGCAATGGTTCGAGTCCCAGACCTGGAGGTTTGCTTCCTCAGTTTTTTTTTTCCTCTCTCTCTGTCCATCTTGGTCAAATTAAAATAAATAAATAAAACAATTCTAAAAGATGTATAATGATAATATGTACTCAGAAGACACCGAGTGTCAGTAACTTGCCAGAAAGCACAATCACTTCATGATACCACATGCAACCGCCTTGGAGTCAAGGAAGACAGAGCCCAAACAGACATACCCTGGGCTATCTGTAAGGAGCTGCCAATGGATTGCACAACCGGCTATTCCATTCCATCTTCGACTTCCCCTGGATGTCCATCCAGGAGCCACAGCGATACTCCGTTCATCCCCCTCACGCACACTTACGGTATGTATCTTCTCTCTGAGTGGATATATATTGTGCTCTGAGTTGCCCAAGCTAGAATCTTTATAGACATTTCTGATTCCTTCCTCCTCAATCTTAACATTCAAATAGGCAAGTTTGAATGGTGTAAATGTTTAACTTTTGTTCAATCTAGATTCCATCTCTTATTCATCCCTTTCAACAAGCTGGCTAAGCACTTACTTTTCAGGTGTTGTGCTAAGGCTCGGAGACATGGCAGACAAAACCCTTACCCCAGTGGGGTATTACTGCAAAGGGGTAAACGAGCATTACTCGAGGTCACACAAGCAGAAGGAAAAGCTGCAAAATTAAACTTGTAAGAGAAAGACCATGCCCAGGCGAGGGATTTGATCCTATTAGAAAGGCTTCTCTGAAAGGTGATGCTTAAACTAAAATCAGAAGGAAGAAAGAACGTAGGAACATTCCAGACGAAGTTAGCAGTATATGAATATAGATGAAAGCTGATGTTGGAAGGAACACACAGAGAGAGAGGGAGGAGAGAGAGAGGGAGGAGAGAGAGAGAGGAGAGACAGAAACAATGAGAAAAAGGAAGGGGAGTATAATAGCCTAAATTCAGATCTTCACCCTCATCACTCTAGACAATTCCATTAGATGACCGAGTTCTCTCTTCTCTTTTGTAAAATTACTCATCTATAATTTGCATCGCCTCCAAAAATATCTTCCTGAACTCTGATTTTATGTTCTCATTACGATGTTTAGAATTCCTTCAATGTGTCTGCCTGGCATACGAAAACTCATGCCTTGTGTCCTGGTCGCAGCCAGCCTTCCCAACCTCACGCATGCTACCCTGTCACTCCCAGAACAAGAGGCCTTTTTTCATATTCTCATAATCATGTATCTGCTTTTCTCTTTGGCTAAATATTCTCTACTTTTCCATCTGGTAAAAACTCTATTCATTCTTCAGGGCTCTGATCAAACATCAACTCTCCCAGTCCTGCTAGCTGAATGTTTGTTTCCATTACACTGTTCATACACACCTACTAACGTACATCCACTACACATAGTGGTGGTTTCTGTAACTGTTTTCTCCCTAACTGTGAGTACTTGATGTTAACAACCATCACTGGCTTGACTAAATGTGTGTGACTTACAGCAGAAATGCTGCTGTCTACTTTCTTTCCAAAATTGAAAGTGGACTATCAGCATTCGACTTTTCTAAACTATACTTTAAAACCTAATCCTTAAGCACAACTTTCTAATATGAATTTGATCAAATTAATGTTTTATGGAAAGAATGATTCCACAAAATAAAATCATTTCCGTGATTTGTCAACCCTTTAACAACAAGGGTTCAAGTCCTCAGTCATATAAAAAACATTTTTCATGGGACCAGCAGATGACATAATGGTTATGTTGCTGGACTCCCCCATCATCAACTGTGGTTCTAGTCCTGTACCCGGCAGCTTAAACTCATGCTTGGTGTGTGTGCGTGCATGCCCGAAATCCCAAAAAGAAAATGGAGGAGAAGAGATTGTGGTGTGGCCATCCCCTCTGCAGAATGATTTCTTGCTTTCTGTCTCTCTGGTGAGCGAACGCACCCTGTAGCAAAAATCTCTCTCTCAAAAAAAAAAAAAAAAAAAAAAAAAAAGGTCTTATTCTCTAATTCAAAGGTCTTATTCTCTAATTCCTGGAGGAAGCTCTAAAGAAACAATGCTAGAAAAGGCTGAGCTAAAATGAGACTTCACAGCTGCCATCAGATACTATCAAGGGGCATTAATTCCCACTTTCCCTTCCCTACCTGTCTCAGGAAGTGTGATCATGAGGAGCCTGGGGAGGAAGAACGGAGAAGGGAGGGGGCAGCCTGGACTTGCAGACACACTCAGGAGATCAGGGTTTGCCAAAGTCGTGAAGAGAGAAGGGAAGGTGTTCGATGTGACGCGTCTCTGCCCTACTAACAGAAGGCCCGTTGCATGCTGTCCTGTGGCCTGTGTCCTTGGTGTTCTCTTAACCCGGGGTATTCTCCCACCAAATCTCCTCACTCCTCAACGCTAGCAGCACTGCCTGACCGTGCTGGAGATGCCCTTTCAGGCTGTGGCTGTGGCTATGAATGGTGTTCTGTGGTTCTGCAACTTAGTGTCCCGTGTATTGGTACTAATGATACCCTGGAGTTTTCCAGGGCCCCAGTTTTTCTCAGACCTCAAAAATTAAGCATACACAGCTTCTATTGCTAAAAAATATCAGAATTTATAGATGACAGATCATGAATGCAAACTCTAGTTCTCTTAACAATTAGCTTATGACCAGGAGTTGACAATTTTGTAATACTTTTATTGTGTGATGTAATATCTTTGTGTAATGGCCATAACCACATTTAGATCATAGTGTTGCAGAAATCCGTTGAAGTCATCATTTGGATATGGTCTATAAATTCTGAAGAACTTGTTATTTATTTTATTAGTTTAAATTTCGGCATTCACTTGGTTTAATTTCGTCAACTCAATATTTTGCTTGTTGAGAGAAAACATTAACCTCCCCTGGGTTTTAATCGTCTCATCTAAAACACAGACAATACTGCCCTGTTAATAAGGTCGTCGAGAGGCGGAGCGGTACCACTCACCCTCGGAGCCTAACGCGGCTTGCACAGGACACATGCCCAGTAGCTGTCGGTTTCCTTCACCCCTTCTCTCTGGGCTCTCAAGGGCTCCTGAGGCATATGCCCAGACAGTGAGTGATCAGCCTGTGTTGAGGGAACCTGTCTCTTCTTTCTCTTTACGTATAAGAATGCCCTTTACAGGAAAATACTGCAAGACAAATGCAGCTGTTCAGTGCAGTGCTTGTGAGTGGGAGATGGCCTACAAAACAAGTAACCAACGCCACAACGAGGGCGATTCCTCCCGTCATCATGTATGTAATTTTAAGTAAGAATGACGGGTCCTTAACATTATGAATTCATTTTTAAAATACCAACCTAAAATTTAAAAAATAGTCCAAGGTGAAAATAAGTATTAAGCTTTAAGGAGAAAGTCGAAAGACTTACCTTGGCTTCTCTATTTAATTTAATTTTTTTTAAGTTTATTTATTTTTTTCCATGACAGAAAGTGATAGAAAGAGTTAGAGAAGACAGAGAGTAAAGGAGAGTGAGAGAGAGAGAGACATCCCCAGCAGGGTCTTCCTGCCTGGCCCGCCCCTAACCTAACCAGCCTCGATGGTGTTCACGCGCACGTGCACCTGGTGCGCTCAGAGACATCCCAGGACAAATCCCAGGACCTTTTCTGTGTAGGCCCACCTGCGCGACCTCTGTACCACCTCCTGGTCCCTGACCTCTGTACTGAAAATGGAAACACGTCCTTGCCCTCCCCTGCTGATACTCAGAAGCCTGCCCTTTTTTACTGTCTCAATGTATCTGCTCACTTTCTAATGCTATGATGTATATACTCACTCAGCATGTGGATCATTCAATCTCTGTGTCTCTCCACTTCCTACTCCACCATGTGAACTTGTGAAAGAAGCACTGCATCACATTCAGTCACACTGATTGACCTGTAGTCTGACTTTCGTTTTCCAAAACTTTAAGCTTAATAAGAACAGAGTTCAAGATTTGATTGTGAGGTCACTCTTTTCAATTTTAAATATGTTTTCAAACTTGACCAGAAGCCAGCTCTTGCAGCAACAACAAAACCCTCTCACTACTGAAGCAAAAGAAAAGAAAAATAACCCTCAGGGAAGACTCTGGCTCAAGATTACCATGACAGCGACCAGCTGGTTCCGTTCCAGGAAGAATCGCCCTTGGTGGAGGGGTGGGGGAGCCTCAAGTTAGCTAATTCTGATGCTGGTCGGGTGGTCAAGTCCTGCACAGCATCCTTTCAGCCCTCCTGTTCCAGCCTTGGAAGTCAGGCCCAAGCCAAAAACCGAATGAAGCCAAGGTCAAGACAGTATGGCCCTGCAGACAGCCCATCTTTCCTTGCAATAGAGTTGAACTGTGGATTTCAAGAAAGAAGACTCTAAGATAGTAGTGATCATTTTATTTCTAACAACTAAGAAGGTTTATACTAGATAAATACTTAAATTACAACAGTAAGTGCTAATTTATACACACTTTATTCAAAACCTTGATTTAAGAAATGCCAAATGCAGTGTGGCATCCTGGATAGGTCTTGAGACATGAAAAAAATTAGTGGGAAATTGTCAGTGAAGTTTGGAGTCTAGTTACTAGTCAGGTCTCCAAGTTGATTGCTTCTTTGTGACAAGGAAACATGGTCGTGGGAGACACTGACGTTAGAAGAACTTAGGTGGGGGGTTTGCTGAGCCCTTGTCCTATCCCTGCAACTTGTATGTAATTCCAAAATAAGCCAAGCTAAAAAGCTTATTTTAAAATGGAGAAAAATAATTTAAAGTAGATTGACTTAAAGTAATTATTTGGAAGATAAAATATGGCCATTTTCTTCCACTCGTATGTTGTATTTCTTAGAATTGGTCAGATTTCACCACTATTTAACTATTAGAATTAAGACAATTATAATAAACATTATCAATAAAACTAATGTTGTCTTTCTATAATCTAAAACACATGGATTTGTAGTAGCTTTTAAATTCTCTATTGAATCAGGATTCTATCAATAAATTGCTTTAGGGCCAGCCCACGGGGTAGTGGTTAAGGGAACCGGGGTCCGTATGGCAGACTGTGTGGTTCAACTCTGAGCCTGGGCATCTTGAAAATCACACCAGATCATGTGTGTGTGCCGCAAACCCTGACAAGGTGAAGCAACAAAGGACCAAGGATGCAGCATGGCTGTGGCCCATGGGGCGCTTTCTCCATCTTCTAACCCCTCCCCCTCTCTCTGGCAAACACATATGCCTGCTGGCAATAAAAAAAGAAAGAAAAAGTCATCATAAAGTAAACTTAGTTGAGTAGTTACCCATTTGAAGGAATTCATTTTCTACAGACAGTTATCTTTAGGTTCTTCAAATTACAGTTAGATGAATGTTCAAAATGCAGGTCATCATGATTTCATCTGCAGAGAAATCTATTACATCATATTTTCAAAGTCATACTGCTTTAGTTTTATATTTTGTATAAATTGGGAATATCATCAAACTCACTTACGGGGTTAAAAATGAGTTTTGGAGAGTTTTGGAGACCCAGGTGGTTACATGAGGCGGATCAGAAGGAACTGGCTGCAGGGCTAGGTCCTACACAAGCAGCTTGAGAAGCCGGAAGTGTGTGCTCGTGAGTGCCCAAGATCCTGAAAGGGAGAAGGGGCTGCAGCGTGACTATTTCCCATGGGAGCTGCTTTCTTCTCTCTCTCTGTTTCTTTCTGGCGTGTGTACATACCCTCTGGCAAATTCAAAAAAAAAAATCAATTTGAGTTAATACGAGCTTTTTGGCAATTTTTGATCTTGGATTTCCCCACATTTTTGTTCATTATACTATAATCAAAATTATCTTATGAAATACATTAAGTTGAATCAGACTTTAATTTAAAACACAAAATGATTAAGAAAAACAAAACAGAAGCCAAAGTACTAAATTGCAAAATTAAATAAAAGCAAGATTTACCCTTGGGATGACTGGAACAGAGCACCCGGTGGGCTGACGGTAACATCTGTCCCTTCATCTACTGTATTTTTTCCCCCCAGAGGGCACATGCACTCACTAGAGAGAGACAGAGAGGAGAAGGAAGAGAACACCACCTCGTGCAATATGGCCAGGCCACAATCTCTTCTCCATTTCTCCATCCTGTTAGGATTTGGGGCACACACCCACATATAACTGGAATGCTTTTCAAGGCACCAGGGCCAGGATTCTAACTGTGCAGTCAGACATGTCAGAGTCAGCTCCCTTAACAACTAGGCCATGGGTTAGCCCCCTTTATCTAATGTTTTATAAAATTCCAATAAACATACCAAGAATACTAATACAACTTATGTAGATAATTAATAAATAAGAACATAAATGAACAACACAAAAATAAAAAAGACAACCTAAGATTTTTGATTCTTACTTAAATCAGAACACGTAGAGTGGAAACAAAAATCAAAGAAAGCTCCATAAATTTAAGTTGCATAGAATTTTATGAATAAAAAAGAAAAAGACCCAACCGAACAGAAAAGCAATCATTGAGTTTTGGACAACTTTGTTGGGTATATAGAAATTAATTTCAGAGTAATGCTAAACCAAATAAATTATTCTCTACATAAGGGTAAGTATCTAGAACAATATTCAAGCTAATTCCATTGCTATGAAATACCAGATATTACCTGTCACTAAGATTCTTGTCTTCAAGTATTCCATCTTAGATCTATGAATGCTATGATGATACATACTATGTATTATACACATTACATATGTGCACACTATATATAAACAAACATATATGTATAATATACATGCACACATATATTAAATATTTATAAAAGGTCAAAGGCAAACCATGATAAGGATAATAAAGATTATATGTCGGTTAAAGAAATTTGATAATGTCTTTATGTAATTTGTTAGAATTTTATGTGATTCTTCAAGCTTTCTATAAATTGATTATTTGCAAAAATTTGTCCATTCTTATACACTTTTTGGATGCTATAAAAATGTAAGTACATAGGGGCTAGCAAGTGGAATGATTGCTATACATATACACACATATGTATACATACACATGCACACATATATGTATACATATGCACATATATGTATACATACATATACACACATATAGGAGAAATGTTTAAGTTAATAAAAGATGTCATATAAATATGTGACTCAGAGAACTATTTATTTTTTACTCTGTTATTCTTAATAAATCTTTTGAAACAAGTTTACATCATCTTTAGAATGGTAAAATGAAGATATATTTTTGAAACTAACATTTAGCAGCGGGGAATACGAGCTGAGAAGGTTCAAGAAGACTGGGGAATTCTGAGCCTACTAAGACACTGATGCCCATTATAATACAAAATTAATTCAGATAGTTTATTTAAAACAGAAAAGTGATATAATTAATCAATGAAAAAGACCAGAAAGCCTCAAAGCGGAACTTCACATAATGCAGTAAACTCTCCAACACAAAGACGTTAACAAGGATGATTCAGTATCTTTGGTTGAGATAACAGTTCGGGAGATAAAAAGAAGAAAGGAGGAAGTTTGGCTAGTCTAACTGGCTTCATTATCAGGACTCCACAAGGTAACACTTCAGGGTTAATGCATCCAAACAACAAACAAACAAAAATACTAAATTAGGGGGGAAATCTAAGTAGAAGGGAATAATAGACCATTCAAGAGATCTGAATAAATATACTTTTAGTTCTGATATTTTAAAAAAAGGAAAAGATTATCACCTGAATAGATACAGATGCAAAATCCATGTATAAATAAAAAATCAGCAAGATATTGTGAAAATATTGACATCGAAATTTTGATAAATGATCAGTAGGTCCAAATAGAAAGAGTTTCTTCAAAATTAGAAAAAGAAAACGAACAGGGAAATGTCTAAGTAATAATCAGCAGAAGAAAAATGAGAAAAGAAATTCATTCAGTAACAGGCCACATAGTAAAATAAATTTGAAATACTGTTTACAACTGCTAAACTAGTGAAAATAAATGTTAAAAGATAAAACACGAATAAGAATACGAAGAACTGACACGCTGCACGTCTGATGGCTCACATTTATAACTTGTTCTGAAAACAATACGACTGGAGGAAGCTGGCCCCATCTATCTCAGAAGCTTACTCTATGCAATCCATATTTAATAGCACAATTCCTCTGAAACAAAAAAGATGTGTGCACAAACTGTACATGCTCTATTTTTTTAAAAAGAAGCAGTTAAATAATGATATAATAAATTAATATAAATATATGAGAATTAATTAGAAATAGTGAAATGTTTATTATATAATCACTGAAAATAGAAAATATACCATAGTAAATGAGGGTACTTCAAAAAGTTCACACTAAAATGAAATTGATGTCTGGGTTTATTTTGGTGTAAAACGTGTCTTAGATCCAGGCACAGTTTTTTTTCATAATATGCATTTTTTTTTATGAACTCTGTGGAGGGCTCCAGATGCTGTGGGTCTCGCTATCTCTCCTGCACGTCTCTTTAGCAGTAAAACCATAGACACAGGAGCACACGTGTTCTGTGGACAGCCAGAGGCACTGCGAGAGTTGTCAAATACACCTCCCCCAGTCCACGCCTGCCTGCTTCATTCCAGGTGCTCAGAGCGTGTTCTTTCAATATCAATTTCAATACCAAGGAATTGGTACATTGTAAAGTTAACAAATGGAACACAAATCTTTGGAATGAAAGGATTAGAATTGATCAATTCTATAATTCTGTGGAACAAAAGGAATGTGAAGAAAAGCAGAAACCGTGAAAGATGGCAAGATTTCACTGGCATGGATCTCTTGGAAAAGCAGGATTAAAGAGCTGTTTTAAAGCCAATGTGTGTATGCTTGTGTGTACGTATGTAAAAATAGAAATATACAGAAACTCTCAGTTTCCACAGCATCCTGGGCAACGTCTGCGGAGTTCCTGACCCAGGTAGACCAAGTGTCACTCCGCAGGGACACCCCGCTGTCACTTAGTGCCCCCTCTCTGCGCTCCCCGCACTGCACAGACATGTGCTTCTTGGCTCACCCTTACACCCTTACTGCTTCTGCCCAGGCTCGGCTCGTGGAGCTCAGAGCGCAGGTGCCGCCTGCTACTGGCCAGTGCTGGGCTTCGCTGTGAAGCCACCTGTGGCTCAGAAGAGTCTGACCTAGAAGAGGCTCGTAGAGGTTGTGTTCACCTCCAGCTCCCAGAGAATGGATGCGCTTCCCTACCCCTGCGAGCTCCGCCACCTGTGGCCCAAGCGCCCCCATGCCCTCCACGCACCTGTTCCCTCCGGACTCTGCACCGCACGCTTCATCCGGAGGTTCTCACCGAAGGTGCCGGCTCCCGGAGCTGGTGGCACAAAGATCCCCTATGAACAGATAAACCCCAGGACATCGGAAGGTCAGCTGAGTGGGGACAGGCAGCATGGGGCGGAATGCTGCTCGGGCTGGGCTGTGGCAGCTGCAAACTCACCTTCGGGGCCGCAGTGACAGCTGCATTTGCCTCCAAGGCGGCCCCGAGGGCTCCCGCCCTGGCTTCAGCCGGCGCTGGCAGCTGCTCAGCTCGGTGGCTCCGCAGCTCCGCGCGCAGGCTGGCTAGGTCCGCCTGCAGGGCGGCCACCCAGCAGAGACATAAGGCCGTGATACTGCAGGACAGAAGAGCCAACAGCAGGGTGGCAGCCAGCAGCTTTCCATCCTTGGGGACCAGGACAGAGGGGCTCTCCTTCCGCAGCAGGATGGGAACGCACTCCTGCGGTTTCATCTCTTCCTTTTCCTAGGGCCAGGAGGAAGGCGTGGCTGCTCCCTTTCTGTGGAGTCACCCACTTCACCACTTGAGCTTTGAAAGTTGGGGCCTTTAGAATGAGTGACCACAGGGAATGGGTCATTTCCTGTTATCTGTGTCAGTCGAGGTCCCGCACAGCCGCCAGGGCAGGGCCAGCTCTGCCGCTCAGGACCCCACTCCCGCGGGCCGGCTTTCTGCCCTGTCTTGGTGCCGACCTTAGATGATTTACTGGCATTGCCCTTCTATTGCATTGCTCAATCCGTCTTCCTCATTTCACTTTCAGTTTTTGTAACAATTTTAATACCATTTTGAAGCACTCATGCACAAGGAGATTTGAGGCCAGAGACAAGGAGTTTAGGCGGCACACGGGTCGGTAAGGAGCCGGATTTGGCCAGGAAGCTTGCCCAGGGGCACGGAGAGGGAACTGTCTGCTTGGGGACATGTGGCACTGTAAGGAAGGAAAAGCACACGAAGTTTCCTGCTGCAGCGATAAAGAATAATTAATGTGAAGGTGAGATAAGCTAAGTGCTTCAGCACCGAGCTGCGCTGAGCAGGAGAGTGATTTATTAATACTCTTCAAATACAAAATAAAATGAAGTGTCCTTAAGGGGCTGGAGGAAGTCCCCCGGGGAACTATTCTTGTTATTATCTTAACATTTAATGAAAAGAGTGTGCGTAAGTTCCGAGGCATGTCTGGATTAGATAGCAGGAGACTTCCTCACCTGTGGGTGAATACATTTCTTTAAGGGAAATGAATATAACTGTTTCTCCAGAGACGCCTTTCTGGGGAGTGGATCGTGCACTCGATGACCCCTCCCAAGCCAGTCTGCCCTGGGCGCGCTGATGTCTGCAGCCCCAGCCACTGCCCAGCCCAGCCCTGTACGTGGGTCAGCTATCCCAGCTCCCATGCCTCACTCCCCTCAAGAAGCTCCCGGGTGGCTTATCCCCCGGGGACCCCATCAGGAGTGCATGTGAAACCTCCCGAATGACCCAGAGGCCTTCGGCTTGTCTCCCTGCCGTGGGCCTTGGGGGCTGTAAGGACTTCACTCACTTTGGGCCTGCCTCGTCTTGAAGCCAGCTTGTGGGCACTTCCCAGTTTCTGGTTGCTTTGCTGCCAGTACGAAATATTGAGTCATCCCTCCAGCTCTGTCCCTGGGCACCTTCCAAGCCCTGCAGGCACTGCTCCCAGACAATCCTTAGAAAGTGACAGAAAGAAGAATGTCTGAAGGGGAGAGCTCTTCGGCCAGCACCCAGGGTGCAAATCCCGCCACTGCCCTCTCCTGGGGTAAATGCAAAAGCTCTCTGTGGTTCAATATATCCATCTGTAAAATGGGAGGACAGCCCTGTCTTTGAGACTTGCGATGAGACTTAGGGGAATATAGAAATGAGCGATGTCCAGGCTGCTTCCACTTACTTCATCCATCGCACTCAACCCAGGCTAGTTTTCCTTATGATAAACAAGGCACAGCAGGCGTTTCTGTGCACTTGTCCCTGTAGCGTCAGCAGAGGTTGCCCACACAGACCCTCACTGAGGAGCACGCACCACACCTCTCGCAGGTGCCAGCAGGTGGCCCTGAGTCCCACTCTCCCTTTGTCTGATTAACACATGATGCCATTGCACTGACTCACTTTTTACCCACTGACATTGTAATTTTTTTTTAACCTTTTGCTTCTAAACATTCCAATGACTTTTTTCTTTTTTTCTTTTTTTTTTAAGAGAGAGACTTTTGCTAAAGGGCACGTGAGCTCACTGGAGAGACAGAGAGACAGAAAGTGAGAACTCACTCCCGGGGGTGGGGAGATGGCCACACCACAGTCCCTTCTCCTCCACTCTCCTCTCAGATTTTGGCCACACGTACACGTGCACCTGGCATGAGTTTTAAGCCACAGGGTCTGGGACTCGAACCATGGCCGGCTACATGGGAGTTCAGCAATGTAACCATTATGCCATCGGCTGGTCCCTTCCAATGACCTTTATAAATAACTTATTACTACCCTGGCCCCCAGCACAGGCTGCGTCCTAATTTCCCAGGTGGAAGTCTTCCTTGGTGAGCTCACATGTAAGCTCTCTGACGTCAGACATCGCCTTACACAGTTCTGGCTGTGTCCTTGCCTCAGGCCATCCAGAGTGGGGCAGCTGGATACTCATCACGGAAGACCAGACCAGGTCGGGGATTGTAATAAGCTGCCCACACTGGAAGGAACTGAGGCTCATACCTAAACACTTCAGAAATCTAAGGACTCACTGCAAGTGGTCTCAGGGCCTGGTTTTGCTCTCTACGCTCCCTCAGGATGCAGGAGGCTCCTTCTGTGAGCTGGCCATCTCCACCTCTGACAGGCTGCTCCTTCTCATCCATGCCAGTAAAGGTTCCCAAGAGAGGGAACAATTCCACCGGGTCAGGGAATCCCTTCTGCCCTCCCTGCTCAGTGGGGCAGGGATGTTCATGCCTGACCACCTCGAGAGAACCTCGGAGCAGCCTGCACTCAGGCTGAGCTGGAACAAGTGCCTGAAGTTGTTTGAAGTGCTGGGTGCCCAATGAACTCGGCATAGGCGTCTACTGCTTCTTCCGTGAGGGCCAGCTGGGACATGGCCAAGTAGGCATTGCACTGCGCCCACACTCCACCGGCACCGTGGGATGGAATTCTCTGAAAGCAGCAGGAAACCCAGTGGGCTCACAGATCTTCATTTCTAATGAGACGAACAGAAGGAAGTTATTGCATTATCAACCAAAGATCTGTTTCCAGCAGGGGAAATGGTCTGATGACAATCTAACTGAAATTTTCTAAAACAGAGAGCACATTCATCTTCAGTGAATGATACGCTGCACCACACGTTCATTTAGGAAGAAGCTACTGCAACCGAGCCACAGCTGGTCAAGTTTGAGTGTTCACCATCAGTATTTACACTCTCCCCCAACTTGAGTGTAAAGCCTTCTGTAATACAACAACACTAAACTTATTGAACAAATCAAGAGACCACATCTTTGGAATTGCTGAAGGGTTCAATCCCTCAGGAGTGTGCAGATAGAATTGAAAGCATATAAGGAACAGAATCAAATTACAAAGTAAACATTCCCTCTTTGACTCCCTGCTGGTCTCATTGCCTTCACAAATGCTCAAGTGGCTTAAGTAGAAATCCCTGGTTAAAGAGCTCTATAATGAATTAGCAGGTTTGGAGGAATCTCTTCTGTCCCTGTTTGAGAAAAAAGGGTGCTTTTGGAAGCATCTGGACCACTTAACTGTAAAAACAGAAACTCTTTCAGATCTATGAATGTACTGAAAAATGCACCTACGTCAAGCTGGCCTCTTGAAGTGCTTAGGACAGAGACTGTGGTTCGGCACAAACGATGACTACATTTTAAAAGGAAATCGTGTTGTTCTCTGGTCGACGTGTATGTGCACAGTGCTATTACGGTTGTAAAGAATAGCTGGTGAAATGGCCACCGTGTGTGGTCATGAAGTAATAAACCACTTGGAGTAGACAGCTCTAGGCATTCCTTACCTGGAAAGATCAAGTGGGCACCCGGAGAGGCCGGTTTCCTAACACTGACATTTAAAGGGAGTGTGCATTCCCACCTCGGGCGTAGTCCCCGCTGTCAGGAAAAAAGTCCGCTCTGAAGAACTCCAGCCTGAGAACAGATCGACTTGTGATTACGGCCTCGATTTGTCTTCTAACAGTTTCCAGATGTAACGCGCTTGAGTCGGTGTCCAAGTGTATGCTGTTAAGAAATTCCTGCTTACTTCAATACTCTTCCAGTTAGAGTTCAATTTTCTTGACCTTTATAATCCTCAGAAGAATATTTTCACTGATATTCAGATGAGCATGTACCAGTGTGATCCCCTACCTAGTCCACATACATGAATGAATTTTCTATTCTACACACACAAACACACAGACTACGCATGGACACACAGGCACACGCAAGTAGTACGGGCTCAGACCACAAAGGCATGGCCAGAAACGATAAATTACTTCTACCCAACAAAGAAGCTACTTATGAATCTTCCTCTGCTTTTAAAAAGCAATAAAGTAGAGGAGTTTTAAAAATATTTAAATATGTTCACTTTATCTTACTTTTGGAATTTTCCAGAAGGTGCATGCACTCACCAGACAGACAGAGGGAGAAGACATCCCTCAGCAGGCGTGAGCTCGCACAGTGCTTTCGCCTCCACGTGTTCATTCTTCTCAGAAATTCGGGTATGCATGCACATGTGCTAGATATGGTTTTCAAGCCACCAGGGCCAGGATTCGAACCACATGGTATGCTGAGTGGGATGTGGAGCCTTAGCCATTAGGCAACAGAGCTGGTTCTGTAATAAAGCAGAGTTTGAAAAAAAAAAATGACTGGCTTGAAATCCTGTGAGAAGAAAGATAGGGCTGGAGAAGGTAGGCTATAAATCAGAGGTGTCCTTTTTCAAAAAAAAAATTTAAGAGAGGTTTTTGCTATAGGGCATGTGTGCTTGCTGGAGAGACAGGGAGAGACAGAGAAACAGAAAGCAAGAAATCGCTCCCAGGGGAGGATGGTCATGCTGCAATCCCTTCTCTTCTGTTCTCCTCTTGGGATTTTGGGCACACACGCACATGCACCCGGCGTGAGTTTTAAGCCACTGAGTCCAGCACTTAAACTGTGATGGACTATGTGGGAGTCCACCGATGTAACCATTACGCCATCTGCAGCTCCCTGGAAGGCTCTTGTATGCCCAGTTTTGCTTCAACATCTTAACGGACTCTTTCCTGCCCCAAATCTAGAAACTGATCTTGGATCTTGTTTAGATGTCTCGCTCTGAGAGATGCTGACATACTCCCAGACACCAGGGAAATGCTCACCTCCAGAGGCCTTTCAAGGTGTGTCCATCCAGATCACCGTGGACTGCCATAGGTGGGCCAATGAAGGAGGCTTTGCACAATTCAGTGTGCGCTTTAGGGGCTCAGGAGAGAGGTCCTCATTTTGAAACAGAAATACAAGGAAGACACTCTTCTCCTTTCTCTGGACATTCTAATTCTGCGTGGGACAACCTAGAGCTGCCGTTTGCAGCTGCCTTGAGCCAGGATGCACTGCAGAGGGCGGGAGGGCAGGTTCCTGGAGGCCTGGCCCTTGTGCACACCTGAGCTGCTGAATTAACCAACTCTCCGTGTTCTCTACGTGAGTCCTATTTTTCTTTATCATTTACGCCAGTTTGAGACAAGATTAGATGTTAATGTGTCACAGACATCCTAACCCGGTCTGCTAGCCTGAAGATTATATTATGAACAAATTTACATATCAACAATAGAGGGAAACTGGAATATATATACATTATTTACCTTGAGTACAGAAGAAATTAAGTAATCAAACAGGAAATGCAATTGTCATTCCCTCCTTCAACAGTGTTCTAGGCCCTTGGGATGCAAAAGAAAAAAGAAAAAGAAAAAAAAAGAGAAAAAGAAAAGAAAAAAAAAAGAAAGTTCAAAATTCCTGTATCATGCAGCATAAATTCTATTGTATAAGATCATTTTAAACGATTTCAAACTTCATTCACAGATTTATAGTTTCTTACATAGTTTTCGATTTCATTTGTCTCTGTGGCTAATGTCTATGTCTGATCTTCTCTTTATTTTTCGAAAGGAAAGATAAAACTTTCTTGTCTGGTGTTGTCAAAGTAACCAGATGAGGTTTTCCTTATCTTTATGATTTGCTTTATTCTACTCTTGTTTTGTTGTTCTTTATCCTAACTTTTCCAAGTGAATTCTTTTGATTTTATTTATTTATTTTAGAATGATTTTTGCTATAGGGTGTGTGTGCTCGCCGGAGAGAGAGAGAGAAACAGAAAGTGAGAAATCACCCCTCAGGGGAGATGGACATGCCACAATCCTTTCTCCTCCACCCTCCTCTCGGGATTTTGAGCACGTATGCAAATGTGCCGGGTGTGAGTTTCAAGCCACCAGATCTGGACTTGAACCACAGTTGATCATGTGGGAGGAGTCCAGCAGCGTAACCATTATGCCATCTTCTGGTCCCCAAGTGAATTCTTAATCCTTCAGTTTCTTTCTGATGTGTTAATATAAATATATATACCGTTGCATTTCCTATGACTATTGTTTAGTGACACTCAAAGGTATCCGATATGTATTTTTTATTGTTTTAGACAATCTGGGAATTGGGTGGAGATTTCCACTTCAACTTAAAGTCATCTCAGGGCCAGTCGGTGGCATGGTGGTTAAGGCGTCTGGGACCCACATGGTGAATCACACAGTGCAAGTCCTGGACCTAGCGACTTGAAAGCACGCCAGGCACATGTGAAATCTCAGAAGGAGAAATGAAGAAGAGTGGATTTCAGCACAGCCATCCCCCATGGGGGTGCTTTCTCACTTTCCTTTCTCTCTCTCTGGTGACCCCATGTGCCCTCTGGCTAATTTTTAAAAACATTAAAAACAAAAGTCTCATTAGAGATATTTGATAAATTGTTTCATTTTATTTTTTTCCCATTTTTAAAAACTATTGGGTCATCAGAAAAGTCATGATGCATTTTTGCATAGAAAAACAGAAAAATACATCTTGATGTTTCTCAATAATTTCTACAATTGCTTATTGTATTGCAGCCAGATAATTTTCTCCTACTATTTCTACTTATAAAGCTTAATTAGAATTTCTTTCTAGGTTAATAATATTGCCATCTGTGTGAGTATGACATTGATATTTGAAAAGAAGGCATGCCTTTACTAACTTTATTACAGTCTGCAATACTCTTATTCTTTTATTTATATGATCTGTCACATTCTAATAGAAGTGAATTAAGTCTCCTACAGCTAATGCTTATCCCAAGTATCCCCAATTGCTTTTCCTCCTGTGTTAACTTTATGATTATTGATGCTGTATTATTTAGCGTATATCATTTATGCAGTTACTAAAAACGAAGTCGAGATAATGACTCATGCCTATCAAAAAGAGAATTTTTCCCTTTCCCCAAATACACAAAGAACATTCAAAATGTAATTAATGCGGAGAGCTTACAAAGTAGAGTATTTTAAGGGCTGCCCTGATGGGTACTTCGAAGACTGGAAGAACAGCCCTCCCACCCCCACCCCCAGAGACAAGCAGATTTGCAGTGTGATATCACAGCTTTTTCCATGAAAAGGTGAGTTTGTCTTCTGCCCCTGAATCTGAACTGACCTTTGGAGTGGCTTTGACCTGTAGAATATGGCAGACATGACCAGCGTTGGCTTTTGCACTTCTGGACTGGTTTCCAAGAACACTGTATAAAAGTCAAGCCTAGGGGGTAACAAGACACAAGGACCAGAGTCCAGCATAGCAGGTACTTCCTGCCAAACGTGTGAGTGAGGGCGTCTTGAGCTGTGAAGTCCAGCATGAGTGCCAGGGCATGCAGCCCTGCGAGTGACGCTGTGTGGCCAGCAGAAACTCCCTAGAAACCCCACAGAATCACAAATTAGTAGCTCATTGCTGTTATAAAGCACTAATTAGGGTGGCTTGGCAGTTAGCCATAGATAACTTACATCACATTTGCTGATTAAATAAAATAACTACCAAAATCATTACAAAAATGCTGACCACGAAGTTCTTGAAAATGTGACATGACTTTCAGGTAAAGTTTTTATCAAAGAGGTATGCAAAACTGAAGTTATTCAGGACTTAGGAAGCAGTGAAATGGAAGCAGCGTATGCTGAAACATGGTGGCCATGACAAAACTGCACTCCTTAGAAACGGTTAGAGCTGGGGCCAGCAGGTAGCATGGTAGTTAAAGTGCTGAATTCCCACAGGGCTGACAGTGGTTCAAGCCCCAGACCCAGTGGCTTGAAATCATGCTGGGTGCAGGTGTATGCATACCCAAAAATCTCAAGAGATGAACGAAGGAGAAAGGATTGTGCCATGGCCATCTGCCCTGGTGAGTGATTTCTCACTTTCCCTCTTTCTGTCTCTCTCTGTCTCTGGCAAGTGTACATGCCCTATGGCAAAACCCTAAAAAAAAAAAATAATAAGCAAAAAAGAAAACCAAATTATTATGGCTTTGAAAACAAAGATTCAAAAGAATTAAATACTCACTTGAAGAAGTTAAAAAACAAATAAAGCAAGCAAAAACAATCCAGACAATGAAATGTAATAACATATTTATCACAGTATTGCTAGTTAACATGGGAGCAAAGGGCGCTCTTTGTAAATGCGAAATAGTCAAGTTATTTTGGAAACCACTCTGGCAAGACTTGGAAACAGTAAAAACGCATCTGCATGTCAGCTCAAAAATCTACTGCTGAGAATCGACCCTTGGGTAGAAGAAGGTTAAAGGGGTATAAATAAAGTCCCAAGTAAAATTAATTTCCACTTTGTTTAATCTTCTTATCCGGAGTCAAAAGCTTATTGTGCTTTCTTGTTGCTCTCATAGAAAGCTAACAACTCTTGTTCTCAAATTATTTGATTACCCAGTCTGAAAGACTAGCAGAAATAAAATGCTATATAAAAATTTGTGAAAGCTGTATCAGATAAGTGGATTTTTTAAGCTATGCCTAGTATAGGAGTTCATTAAGTACTCATAATTTCACTTACTATTAATTAATTTTGAATTAGCGGAATTTAAAATGAATTGCATGTGCACTTCTTTTAAATATAAGCCTTTTGGTTCTAGCAAAAGTAAGGGGGTCATTCCCAGAATTTTAACCAAACACATAATCTGTTATGTCGTGGTTATAACTACATGTATATTTTAAACAGAATAATGAGCTTTTACCATTTTTAAAAATTAAACATAACCTAGTTTCATGATGATATTTCACATTAAAGATCAAAAAATCATGATACAAAATTCATGTGAAATTCTCATTATCACTTATCAACCAACAGTACTAGCAATAATTAACCAGGGAGAACAAGTGAAATCAGGCAGATAAAGTATAAACTGTACTCTGCTAATGACCACTAAAACCCTTTTTTTTTTTTTTTTCTTGTATAGAGATTTTTTTACTATAGGACACGTGCACTCACCGGAGAGACAAGAGAGACAGAAAGCGGGAAATGGCCACACCACAATTCCTTCTCCTCTATTTTTCTCTCAGGATTTTGGACACACACGCACATGTGCCAGTGTGAGTTTCAAGCTTCCGGGTTTGGGACTTGAACTGTGGTCGGCCATGGTGGAGTTCAGCGATGTAAAGATTACACCATCTGCTGGTCCCAAAATCCTTCAATATTTTAGAAAACTAATCTTCTCTCTGTTCTCATAGACTATTTTTCACTTTTAAAAAATTATGCTAATAGCACATGATAGAAAATTGACCATTTTAACTACTTCTTAAAGTCATTCTTCCATATTTCCTTAATATTATTCACTTAGGAATTTCTAATTCTTTTTCCATGTCAGACCAGAGGACCAACTTTGTTTTGTGAACTTCCACAGATGGTGGGCTTGGGAGGGCGCGGTCACTGAAGGTGCAGGATGGCAGTGTTCTGTGCGTCTGGCCCCAGATGCCACACAGAGACCCGGCTTCCCATCCAGCCATGTGACAAGGTGGTCATTTCACCCGTGGGGTCTCAGACTCTTCCTCTATAGAAAGAAAATCCTCTCCTTCTGTAGAAAGACAGCCCTCTCCTTCAAGGCCCTCTCCTTTCAACCTCACAAAGCCATTTGATTCCCAGAGCCGTCCTTTCTGCGTCCAATGACTCCTCCAACCATGACTACTTATAAAATGGTGAGCAGATACAATGTAAAATTTACCACTTTAAGCCCCCTTCCCCCCATTTTATAGGTTTTTGCCTGAGGGTACATGCACTCAGCAGAGAAAGACAAACAGACACAGTGAGAAAGAAAGTGAGAAATCACCCCCCAGGGAGGTCGGCCATGCCACAATCCCTTCTCCTGCGTTCTCGTCTCAGGATTTTGGGCATGCACGCACACCCAGCCTGATTTTCAAGCTACCAGGTCCGGCACTCCAACCATGGTCAGGCCACGTGGGAGTCTAGTGATGTGACCACGAGGGCATCTGCTAGCTCCCTTTTAAGCCATTTTAAAGTTTGCAGTTCAGTACTGTTCAGTTTAGTCACGTTGTTGTGTAAGTAATCTCCAGACGTGTACCTTGTAAAACTGAAACTCCACACCCGTTGAACACACACACAGCTTCCTGCTTCGCCTGCTCCCAGGCCTGTTAACCAGCATTCCACTTTGTTCCTGTCAATTCAATGACTGAGGTTAGCTCACATGAAAGGAATCATACGAGACTTCTCTTTCGATGAATGGCTTTTTTCATCCATGTTACAAGATATGGCAGAATATTTCTCCCCCCTTTTTTTTTAAACTGCCAGAGGGCGCACGTGCCCGCCAGAGAGAGAAGCATAGAGAGAGAAGGAGAGGGAGACATTTGAGAGATTGACTATAGATTGCTACTTTATTATAAGTTATTGCAGGCATGACCACAGTGTGTCCTATATAACGGACCGTCCTTACTCTTAGGTGAGGCACACTGAGGTATTTGGAGGTACAACGTCAAATTGAAAAATTTAACCAAAAAGAATACATACATGCGAGGTCTATCGGACAGTCAGATACAGAGTGGGAGCAAATGTGGGTGAAGACTTCTGAATCAAGCGGCAAGTGAACGTTTATCCACTGTACTATTATCTCAACATTTCTGTATGCGTAACTATTTTGTAACTCCCTCAAACTGAAATACAAGGCCAGTTACCTTTCGTAATCACAGCCTCAGTCAGACGGGGGCATCTTGCTCTTCTGTCCACGTACACGACAATCTCATCCATTTCACAGAAAATAAAAATGAAGACACGACGTTGAGATAAGTACCTTTTGGATTTAGCTGTTACTTCTTGTTTATAGCACTACATTTGCAACTGACTTTATGGTGTGAAAATAATTCTGCTAAACACTTGTGCCAGGTTTTATCATATTTTCTCCTGTGGCTTTTTTCCTAGAAAGCTGCTCAGCATTTTCTACTCTTATGCCTCCATCATCTATGCCTGAACATGTTCTATTCATTCTGGATTTTTTTTTTTGAGAGATTTTTGCTATAGGGTGCGTGCGCTCACCAGACAGACAGAGAGAGACAGAGAGACAGAAAGCAGGAAATCATCCCCCAGGGGGGATGGCCACGCCGCAATCCCTTCTCCTCCATTCTCCTCTTGGGATCTTAGGCACACACACACACGCGCCCAGCGTGAGTTTAAGCCACCGGGTCTGGGACACGAACCACGGTCGACTACGTGGGAATCCAGCGACATAGCCATTACGCTAACTGCTGGTTCCTCATTCTGGATTTTTAAGAAATGATATAACATCCCTGCCAGCGTCCTCACAAAATGACCCCTGAGAAAGAAGAAGCACAGGCTTCTGACAGTAGGGAGACCTGCAGCTGGAATCCTGAGCACCTTTGATGAGGGGTCTGCATGGAAGCGCTAGGAACACGGCCAAGTGCCTTGTCCACAGGAGCCACGGAGGATGAATTCCTAACTGGGCCAGGATGGAAGGGGTGATGTTTCCTTAGAAGAAACTCTGGATTAGAATAGGTCAATGCAGGCTTGGATAACAAGCATTTCAGTACTTACAGGATGTATTGTAAACCTGAGGCCCTGTTCCAGAGCGGTGACATCACGTAAGTCAAATGGTTTGTGAACCAACTGCCATGGTTTGGACATTTTCGTTCCCTCCAAAATCCGCACTGAGATGTAACCTCCAATGAGACACTACCGGGAGACGTGGCATTCGGGAGGGAATTGAGTCATGAAGGAGCTGCCCTCAGGTCCGGGACAGGGTGCCCTCACAGGAGGGCTTGAAGAAGAAAGATCGCCCCTTTGGGTTCTTCTGCTTCCCACCACGTGAGGAAGACTCTCACTAAATCCAGGATGCTGGCACTTTGATCCTGAGCTTTCTAGCCTCCAGAATGGCGCAAACTGCTTCCTATTCACTGTACGCTACTTAGCCCCTGTGCTTGTGCCGTAGTAGCACAGGGCAGACTAAGATGCCGTCTGAAGGAAGCCAGGAGGGTACTGCCCACGTCAGCACCAGCCCTCGCCCGGGCACCAGGAATGTCCATCCAGCCAGATAGACCAATGAGACTGGGCTGGATTTAATTCATCTTAGAAAGACAAGGAAACTGAAATTACTTGCTCCAAAGCGTAGTGGATTAATTTTCTTCACAGCGATTTATTCTTTCCCATTTTAACACTTACTTTCTCTTTGTATTACATACGCATATATTTATTCAGCTAATTAATTATTCACCTCTCCAAATTGTAGAAGGAATGTTTCTCTTGTCTCTTTAGAACTTAACCACAGTAGGTGCCTAGACTTACTGCAGATGCTACAGTTTCTAAGAGTTAATGTAATAAATAATACCCGTGGGAATCATGTATCTTGTGTTTATATGTTATCACATCTCTATAACCACGCTGTAGGCTAGTTTATCTAAATGGGTGTTTGTGTATTCACAGATAGGTATGGCTGTATACCCACCACTTTAAGATCATCTCTCACAAGTGGTTCTATTCTAAATTTAGAAATTCGACGCAAGAAAGTCTAATTGCAAATGCCATCATTTCTCTTTCTCACTCTTTATCATAAACAGGCTTCCTTCCGCTTTGACTAAGTATCAAACTAAGGAAAAGAAAAAATACAAAGGAGTCATTTTCGCACCATTTTTACTGCTAACCTGGAAGAGCTGACCGTATTAGGCACATAAAGGTAAAGGAGCCCAACAGCAACGCCGGTTGCTGCTCGCAACTGCAGGACATGACCGAGATTCATCATCCACAGTAATGCAGCTTAGAGAGAGGACAGACGGAGGTAAGCCGTCTGCTAACATCAGTCTGTAGGAAGGGACCCACTGCTTTGGCTGCAGGTAAGGCGGCTAAGTACAGGAGAAGGCTGAGTCTCCCCTTCCTCCCACACTTCCCGGTGGACTCCGTACTGCAATAAAGGAGGCCGGGCTTCACACCAACTTCTAATCTTTTTCCCCACACCACTGTGTGTCCCATTTTACAGCCCACGTGTAATTGCCCAAGCAGCTAAGACTCAGTGTGCTCAAGAACCTTTCTAGCTGAGCACTGAACTCATTCCTTCATTCACGGTCTGCACGAGACTGTAAGCCTGACCCAGTTACTGTCTAAAGCATTACATAAAATGTCTTATTCTCTGTTAGAGATTTCTTGTTTAGTTCTCTTACCTTTTAAAGGTTCAAGTTCTTCAGGCTATTTCTTAAGTTCTTCTTTCTTTTTAAACTTTTGCCTTCAAAATTCTTGTGGTATCATTGACACCACCAGAATGCCTGTCCTTAGCCTAGACATCTCTCCCAAAAACCTATTAACCTAATCCCCATCTCTTGTAGATGCTCTATCATCCAGCTTTCTCTCAGGTGCAAGCAACGTAAGCCATCTCTAGCTATTGTAAACAGAAAAGGACTTCATTAAGAGAATTTAGGGTCACTCCCAGATTCTTTGGAAAGAAGAGAATCATGCCTTGAAGCAACATAAGTAAAATACCCTCCGAATCACAATGCAGAATTTGGCACATAAAAATACCAGTGAAAAGAGCTGGGTGGCTCCATGGTCTGGTGGCGAAGCTAGCTGGATCCATTAGGGCTGACCATACGGTGTGAGTCCCAGACCTAGTGGCCTGAGAAACACATCGTGTGTGTGTGTGTGTGTGTGTGTGTGTGTGTGTGTGTGTGGAGAGAAATGGATAAGGAGTTGCAACATGACCAACCCCCATGGAGGGGAGTGCCTTCTCACCTTCTCTCTGTCTCTCTCCATCGAATGCATGCACCCTCTGGCAAATTAATTTTTTTTTACAAAAGCACTGCATAATGACTTTCTGTTTAACTATGGACTGCATGTATAACAGGTCTGCCTTGTGCCCTGGCTCTGTGGGAGGCTTTATCAGCCAGCGTGGTGTAAGTGCACTCCATGATGGTCATGCAACCACGAAACTGCCGAACGCACAGCATTGCAAACGCATCCCTGATGCTGAGCGGCCCCACTGTGTTCATTCTAAACTGTCCTGCACCCTCCCGTCAGTCACACCAAGTAGGTCTTGGGTCTGTCCACACCACTCCAGATCCACTACTATAATTTGAATTCAAGACTTTTTAGTGAGCCTATCCCTAAATGATCCCACCCATTATAAAAGACTTATTGGGATGTAATTTACATGAAAAATTCAATGATTTTCAGTTGTCTGTCCATCATGTCAGTTTTAGAGTATGTTTTCCATCCGCAAAAGAAACTATTAGCAATCACTTCCAATTCCCTCAATGTCCTTAACCACTAATCTACTTTCTGTTCCAAGATTCTAGACTCATGGATTATGATCATTTTAAAGGAAAGGTACCTAGTCCTTCATCACTCTTTTTTTTTCTTGAGAGTTTTTTGCTATAGGGTGCGTGCGTTTGCCAGAAAGACAGAGAGAGACAGAAAGACAGAAAGCGAAAAATCACCCCCTGGGAGAATGGCCACACCACAATCCTTT
>NW_006160165.1:2966304-2988457 GCF_000334495.1 Tupaia belangeri chinensis | reverse complement strand
GGCGTGAGAAACACATCGTGTGTGTGTGTGTGTGTGTGTGTGTGTGTGTGTGTGTGTGTGTGTGGAGAGAAATGGATAAGGAGTTGCAACATGACCAACCCCCATGGAGGGGAGTGCCTTCTCACCTTCTCTCTGTCTCTCTCCATCGAATGCATGCACCCTCTGGCAAATTAATTTTTTTTTACAAAAGCACTGCATAATGACTTTCTGTTTAACTATGGACTGCATGTATAACAGGTCTGCCTTGTGCCCTGGCTCTGTGGGAGGCTTTATCAGCCAGCGTGGTGTAAGTGCACTCCATGATGGTCATGCAACCACGAAACTGCCGAACGGCACAGCATTGCAAACGCATCCCTGATGCTGAGCGGCCCCACTGTGTTCATTCTAAACTGTCCTGCACCCTCCCGTCAGTCACACCAAGTAGGTCTTGGGTCTGTCCACACCACTCCAGATCCACTACTATAATTTGAATTCAAGACTTTTTAGTGAGCCTATCCCTAAATGATCCCACCCATTATAAAAGACTTATTGGGATGTAATTTACATGAAAAATTCAATGATTTTCAGTTGTCTGTCCATCATGTCAGTTTTAGAGTATGTTTTCCATCCGCAAAAGAAACTATTAGCAATCACTTCCAATTCCCTCAATGTACTTAACCACTAATCTACTTTCTGTTCCAAGATTCTAGACTCATGGATTATGATCATTTTAAAGGAAAGGTACCTAGTCCTTCATCACTCTTTTTTTTTCTTGAGAGTTTTTTGCTATAGGGTGCGTGCGTTTGCCAGAAAGACAGAGAGAGACAGAAAGACAGAAAGCGAAAAATCACCCCCTGGGAGAATGGCCACACCACAATCCTTTATCCTCTATTCTCCTCTAAGGATCTTAGGCACTCACACGCATGCACCCGGTGTGAGTTTAAGCCACTGGGTCCAGCGACATAGCCATTACGCCAGCTGCTGGTCCCTCATCACTGTCCTTTCACGGCATGTTTTGAGGTTCATCATGTCCTATCTTTCAGGACTACATGACAATGCCAACTTACAAGACATTATACAGCTATACCAATTAAGTTTGCTCACTCATGAGTTAATAGCCATTTAGGTTGTCTCCATTATGTTTGTTATTATGAATAATGCTGCTGTGGAAATTGAGGTAAAAATGTGGCTGCTCTGCTTGCCATTTCTACCAGCAGCATGCGAGCGCTCAAGGTTTTTCCATCCTAATACTTGATGTTGGGTCTTTTAAATTATAGCCATCCTAGTGAGAGAGAAACAGTAATTCATTGTGGTCTTGATTTGCATTTCCCTTAACTAACAACATGGAGCATTTTTTAAATGTGTTTATTGGAAACCTCTCGATTATCCCTGGATATATATTAAAATTCTCTGCCCATTATTGGACTGAGCTGTTTGTGTTTTTGAGTTGTAGCTATTCTTTAGAAAGAAGTTCCTTATCAGATATAGGACTTGCAAATAGTCACCTTTGTAGGTTGTCTTTTTCACTTTCCTGATGTCTTCTGAGAAATACATTCTAAAAAATTTTATCTTGCCTAGTTTATCTTTTTGTCATTGTCACTTTTGCTTTTGATGTCACACCAAAAAAACATCACCTAACCTGAGGTCACAAAGAGTGACCCCTGTATTCTCTTCAGAGTTTTGGAGTTATAGCTACTATCTTTCGATCTTTGCTCCACTTTGTTCATTTTATTTATTTATTTATTTATTTGTGTGAAAGAGATTTTTGCTGTAGGTTGTATGTGCTCACCAAAGAGAGAGAGAGAAAGCAAGAAATCACCCCCCAGGAGGGATAGCCACACCACAGTCCTTTCTCCTCCAGTCTCCTCTCGAGAGTTTTGGCATGCACACACTCGCACCTGGTGAGTTTCAAGCTGCCTGGTCTGGGACTCCAACAGAGGTCGACTAAGTGGGAGTCCAGCAATGTAAGCATTACGTCATCTGCTGGTCCTGAAGCACCATCATCTGTTGAAAAGACTTCCCTTTTCCCATTGAATCCTCTTGGAACTTGTCAAAAACCAACAATGTATACTTATGGACACTCAACTCTGGACCACTGACTTATCTTTGCACCTACATGCCTGGTCCTGTGGCCTTGCATGTTTAAATTAAAACCAGAGTATACAAAATCTCTGACTTTTTTTTTTTTTTTTTAACTATACTAGGTCCCTTACATTTATATATGAATTTTAGGATTGTGTCAATTTGTGGGAGAAAAAATAAGATCCTTAGATTTCGGTAGGGACTGCATCAGACTCTCCACTGGGAGGTAACTGTGACCACCCTCACACCACACACAGTCTAGTGGGCCAAACTGAATGCATGGTGCTCCTGAATCTGTAACTCAAGACTGTTTCGTGATAGCCAAGTAACAGTTACCTGTTTCACCAGGTGGCCTGTGATGGCCTGGAGGGGTGGAGGACTTCAACGGCATTCAATTGGTTCTCATTCATTTCAGGTCCATTTTTTGGTAAAATTGCAATGGTTTACTGTCTCACTCACTTGAAGGGCTGCTCTCACAAAAGACCACACACTGGGTGGTTTAAGATCAAGGTGTCAGCAGGTCTCCTGCCTGAGGACCCTACCTGCTGTGTGGAAGGCACTCTTCTCCTCCTATCCTGACCTGGCAGAGAGGACTGTCACTTTTCCTTTTCTAAGGGCACTAACATCATTAGACTCTGCCCTCATAATGTAATTACCTTCCAAAGGCCCCCACTCCTAATACCATCCCACCGGGACTTAGGGTGTCAACGCCTGGCTTTTCAGGGAACACATTCAGCACATGACATCCAGTGACTGTCTCTAGATTCTGCACTCCCCCCTTCTCCTCCCCAAGCTAGTCTGTCCTGTATTTGGAAGAATGATTTTTGTATAGAGAGCCTTGAACTCACTCACGTCTCAATAAATGTTATGAAAAGTAAGTTTGTGGTTGTTAAAAGAAAACAAAAAAGAACACAATAAAGGGGTAAGTAAAGATATTTTACATTTGGGGTTTTGACTTTTCGATTTAGGAATGTTCAATCTGTACTACACCACTTTATATAAAGAACTTGAAAATCTGAAGATTCTGGTAACCATAGTGGGGGGAAGTGCCCTGGCACCAACACCCCATGGCTACTGAAGGACAACTGCATGTGAGAGACCCTACTTCCCATCACATTTACCAGGGAAGGGTGGTACCATTAGAAAAAATACAAATGGGAGAAACAAGTTAAGTTTTTGAAAAGGATTTGTGAAATTGGAAGCCATTATGACTATGAACATTTAAAATCTATTCATCCCTAGACTCATTTAATTGAAGAAATGCATTGAGGACTAGTCAGCCACCAAGAATTCATATATAGAATCTGTTTTTAATATTAGTCTAAATTAAAGGTATGTGAGAGGATAATATTTTTTTTTTTTTTTGGAGAGTTTTTTGCTATAGGGCACGTGCGCTTGCCAGACAGACAGACAGAGAGATAGAAAGCGAGAAATCACTCCCTTGGGGGATGGCCATGCCACAATCCCCTCTCCTCCATTCTCCTCTTGGGATCTTGGGCATGCACGCACACGCGCCTGGCGTGAGTTTTAAGCCACTGGGTCCGGGACTCGAACCGCGGTCGACCACATGGGAGTCCAGCGACATAGCCATTACGCTAACTGCTGGCCCCGGATAATACTCTTGAAGGAAGGAAATTAAACTGATTTTTTGATCCACACCATTACTAGAATAAAATTCATGAATTTCAGTGCAAATTCAGTTATTTGGGGAAACTTTAATATCCTATGATTTAACAAATTTTTTAAAGATTGAATACAAACTATCTTAAGACATTAATCAAATTTTAATGTACCAATTTATTGCATATGTCAGTACAGAAAAATAGAAAGTATATTTTAAAAGAAATTTATTGTAAAAAACCAAAATGTTTGCTTGCCATGGTCAGTCCACAATGTACTATAACATTCAAATCTGAATTATAAAATTTTATTACTGCTTCAAATAAAATATGGAAAATAACAAAAATATGATTTACAGTGTGAAATTATAGAAACTTATTTTATCCTGAATGTACTTGAATATGTTTCAAACAACTTGAATTTCCAGTATATGCTGTACTGACAGAAATTCTGTTATAAATTATGTTCAACACACACTCACCCGTTACATATGTATATATGGCACTTTTTTGATTAAAAAAGTGTCTTTTATACATAGTCCAATTTATAAACTACATTTTTAAGGTACAAAATATAAATGGAGGTATATTTTGCGCCATTTGGCAAAATGTGTTGACTATTAGGACGACTGCATTGATTTTGCCATACAAATGACTATCATATGTCTGATCGGCTGAGATGATATGCACATAGGATAATTAGAACAAAAGTTTTCAATTTTTTACCATATCAATTTAAAAAATAGATGTCTGTGCTGTCGTTTCCAACTGTACCTGAGTGATATGAAAATATGTAAATTTAAACAGACAATCCAAAAGGGTTATTTATGACTAATTTTTCCTTTCACAGCTTCTTTTAGTAATTGTAACTACCAAACATAATAGAAAAAGGGAGTGGGGGAAGACCAGTTGAGGTTTTCAGCATCTCAACCCTGACCTAAAGCAAGTGACCTGTGTGACACCCTTTTATAAATTCACCTTATTTACTCCTAGCCTCAGGAGGGGACTCAATCACAACACGAATTACTTTGAACTGTCTGAGCTTGCGAGCTTATTTAGGTAAAGCTAAATATGGGTACTCTCTTCTTAATTCCACCAAATCTATTCCCACCCAAGCCAAATCTCACAAATATATGAAATACGTAAACATCGAATGGTATGAATTCTCAACAAGTATTACAATACTCTCTAGTGACAAGTTACAGAGCGGTAATCGGTGTTATCAAGTGTCTGTAGCACATCATGCTGAAATAAATCTACACTGCTCTGTATCTGGTATTTTATGGTTATCTATAACAAAATTCAGAACACCATTTAAAAAAAATACCCATTTCACAGCCAAAACGATATCTGCAAAATAAAAACATATGGTAGTTGTAAACATGAAGTGCTCCAGTAACTTTGTTAGAAATGTTTTCTGTTCAAATGTTTTGTTTTGCACTGTTTCCTTTTAACCAATCACATTACATTCTATATTTAAATTTTAAAACTATCAAATTGTCTTTTCTAGTTGCTTCAATTCTATTAGCTTTTTAAAAATATATCACAAATTATTTTATTTCTATTTTGTAGTCTTTTTACGGTCCTCTTTTTTACCAGGTTCCCCCCCCCCCCGGTTTTTTTCCACCCCTCTTTAACAATAATTTGCTTTTAAAAAATCTATTTTTAATTTTATTGTAAATGCACTGTATCTTGCCATAGTTAAAAATCATTCTAAGACTTTCCAATCTGCAGTTTAATAACTGAAGATTCATTTAAAAACTTCTATAGCTGGCTCATGTACAAATGAGCCATAAATTAATACATGAACTGGACAAACTTCTGCTCCCACTGTGAGATGGGTCCAAAATAAAAAAAAAGTGACTCACGAAGAAGCCATGTTTTACTAAGACCACTGCTTTGGCCACAAAATTGGAAGTGTTTTTAAAAATGATGCAATGGCTTCACGGACCCCGGATAATGAGTTTGTTTACCATCCCTTTCCCTATCTCTAAGGACATACTCTGAAATACAAAAGCTAGTGATGGATGATGTGTTACCGCCCTAGACACAGCCTCTACGATTTGCTGCAGAAAAAGGGTCCTCTCACTCTGAGGAGGAAGGTGGGGGTGGTACACAAGTACTCTATGACTTCTGAAGTACTGGCTTAAAAAAAAAAGATGGCTTATAAACATAGAGTATCAAAAATCGAAAAAAGCAGCAAAAAACTGAGTACTGAAGAAGAAACTTTTCTATTTCACCAGTATCATATTTACAACTAAAATTGGTCAATTCCTCCATAGTGTAAAGACAACATTACATAAAAACATAAAGCACTGTGTAAACTTTAAAGAATGAGACAAATGTGAGGTGTGCCATGTACACCCATCTCTAAATATACATTTCTTGTATTAATTTTTTATGCATTACTATTTATGACAGCCATTCTACATAGCAACGATTGAGAAGATGACAAGCAGCCTTTAATTGTGGTGAGCTTATACACACAAAATACACCTGCCATGATATGCAATACCAACTCTTTAAAAAGCAAGACTTTTACAATTTATAATTTATAGAAAAACATTGTTCTTTAGAAATCATACTCGCTATATTTTTTCTAAATACTGGCATAAAGTGAATGATAAGAATGCTATTTGGCAAAAATATTTCTAGCCCTATCTCCATGGAAAGTTTTAAATTAAGGTCAAGGTTATTGACTCATTATTTCTCTGCTCTAGCTGCTTGCTGAAAGCCAATAAATATGGTTAAAATATTCAAAATATTATATGTTAAAGCTGATATAATAATGTACAGAGCTTGATTACATCTAATTTTTGAGGACTGCTTGAAACAATTTGGCACAATGATGCCTCTAGTTGATATTTTTATTAAGGTAAATCCCATGAGTTTCAAAGGGCTTTGTTTTTTAAGTAAGATTTGTCTTACTCTTCTATACGTCTAAATGCTACTTCCCACCTACAGCCATTTAACTGTTAAATGTGATAATAGGTTCTGTGTTTTCTTCCAATCCCATACCCCTATATGTAAAAAATTTAAAAATGAATAAATACATGAAGACTTTCTAAAACTATCTGTCTTTTGGTGCAGGAGTTCTACTTCACAGCAACTGCAACATTAAACCAAGAACAAAAAAATATTAACTTTTCTTTCTGTAACTTATTTTCAAAAAGTCCCATAAAGGAGAGCATGGTTTCTGTGAGGACTGGGACTTAAAACTCAAATGTGGGAATTTTCTGTAAAACAGTATATACAATGACATAATGATAAGACTTCTTAATTTAATTCTTAAATAAGTCCTAATCTTCACTATGACTATTAGTGGTTCAGCTGTAGACTTACAAAATTTACAGAAGCTAAAATTCTCTTTGCCACCAAAATTACAAACGTTAAAAAGTTCAAATATGCACATCAAAGCTGCAGTAAAATTCTATATTTCTATTTCTATGTGCCAGGATCCAAACTGTACCTAACAAAAACATGGTACATTTATACTGGAAAACACAGTCCCATTTATTTGTGAGAAAAAGCTGGATCTCAGCATTCACCAGAGCAAAATTTAATGGCAACCTGCACTTAGGCCTCAATTTCACTTCTTGCCAAAAACAAAATAGAGTTTACATAAAAATAGATATAACCCATGTAACCATATACGTTGGTATATGACCAGTGCTATTTACATTACAAATATTGCATTGCATAATTCAAGGAATAAAATACCATCATGCATTTTAACTTTGAAGGTGAAAAATGCAGTTACAGAACTAAGTTTGCTTACCATGATTGTCCCAATGTGTACTACGTAAGTGACACCCAAAGGTTTCTTGTCTGGATGACTCCTTCCACATCCAGCTATGTGTAACAAGGATTATACCAATTTACCAACAAGAAACTTTTGAACCATCTCTATTATACTGACACATTAAACTAAAGACATGGATATATAACCACACTGAAAGTTTTGATGAAAATGTATGAAATCATCCCCAAAACTATAGTTCTTCAAATGTAAAAAATGATTTGGATCGTCATAAAGGAGCACTGAAGTCCTTTCAAGCGTTAATGTCACTCTGCAGACAATTATGGACATGACACACTTCCAGAGAGGAATATTCTTTATCATTCTGCACAAATTAAAATACAATGTATCTATCAGAGAGGGAAACATCATATAATTGTCACGTTTGAAGAACTTTTGGCCATCTCCTCGGGAGAGTGACTCTTCACGACTTCTCTGATGAACTGCTCCAGTGCAGTGAAATAGCCTTGGCACTGCCACGTGTCATTGTGGGTCCCGTCTGGAAAAATGGCCAATCTCTTAGTCCGTGAAGGGGAGAGCTCGTAAAGTTGCTTCATCATCACTGGTGGAATTAACTGGTCAGAGAGTCCGGAGATGAAAAGAGAAGGCATTCTGCACTGAGAGATTTTCCTGTAGGACAAAAATTTGTTTTTGTAGCACCATAAAGGAAGGTAACGCATTGGGAAGAATGAGAATAAAGTGCTGGCCATATGTGGTATGCTTAAAAATGTGTTCTCCACCATAATGGCTGAAATCCTGTGTGAATTTTCAGAAGCCAAATGAATAGCCACTGCTCCTCCCAAGGAACGGCCAAAAAGAAAAATTTTTGTTTTATCGAGGTCAGGTCTGGTCATCACGTAGTCCAGCACAGCTTCAGAATCTAAGTAGAGTCCCTCCTCACTTGCTTCTCCCTCGCTTTTCCCATACCCTCGATAATCAACAAGCAAAAGATTGACTTTGAGGTTAACCAGCATAAGCAACGCATTTGGCAACCTGTGACCTATGTTGCCTGCATTCCCATGAAAATAAATTATGGTTGGGGAATACGGAGAATTGTCTCCAGTGTATCTTATCAAAATAAGATTTAGACGAACTCCATCTTTGGTTCTGATGAAAATGTTTTCATGCGGAATGCCAGTGGGCATGGGGACATAAAGGCGTGAAGAAGATGGCTGCTCTGGAAAATAAAGCAAGACATCCTGGAACTTGTACAGAATACCTGCTATTGATATGAATATTAACAAAAGTAAGATAATGCCTCCATACAGATGAAAAGTCACTATTAAAGGGAGAAGAGAAATTCGGCAGAGCGCCCAAGACCATGAAGCCAAAGCTAGGAGCCATCTTTCAACAAAGTTCCACAGCATCCAGGACTTTTCCATTGTAGCTCTCTGGAAGTATCCTAGAGAGAGGAAGAGAGAGGACGTCAGTAATTCAACAAATACCTATTCCCGACAAGATGCAGTACATGGACCCACAGCACCAATTACTGTAACTCCTTTTATCCCCTCTGTTCTCACCAACCTCCTTTCAACTGTATCCCTTCATTGCCGTATTTACGAAACACAAATATTCATCAAATTATATTCAGTTTTTAAAAAAATGCTTGCTCACTGCTGGGTAACTTTATTCATGGGTTCTCACAACCTGATAGGAAAAGAAAGTGGATGCTCTAGTCCCATTTTTTTTTTTTATGAGCAACAGGTATTAGGGTACAAATGCATTATCATCACTCCAGCTCTCCAGGTAACAGAGCTGGACAGCAACCGGGCATGATATCAAAATTAAAGTATACCTGATGCTACACTACATATGTCTCGGACACACTATACCAAAGAGGTGGTTCGTAACTTCTAACCTAGCAAGGCCAATCCCAAAGCACTGCCAATTTTTTTTTTATACATATATTACAGAAAAAAATAAGGAAAACTAGAGCAAGAAAAAGTTGGAATAAGAAAGAATAAAAACACATCCCCCTCACCTGGAGGTTTTCAAAGCTAAACTTAATTAAGCAATTTGTCTTTCACATCTAATCAAAAATAAGTTTTAGGGAACCAGCAGGTGGCTTGGTGATTAAGGCCCTGGAACCCCACATGGTCGACCACAATTCAAGTCCTGACTCTGGAGCCTGAAAAATCACACCAGGTGTATGTGACCAAAATCCCAGAAAGAAAACGGAGAGGAGACTGTGGCATGGTCATTCCCCAGGGGGATGATGTCGCACTTTCCCTCTCACTGCCTTTTTCCAGAAAGCACACACACCTGATGGCAAAAACCTAAAAAAAGTAAATAAATTTAAAAAATATTAATAAAAAATGTTTTAGATTGCCAGTGTCATGAGCTATGCACTTTTTCTGTATTAAACTATACCATACCATTTGGTCGACTCAGATTGCCCAGTAACATTGTCCAGACAATTTTTATTGGTAAGACTTGGGGAATGACTGTAAAACCAATGTACTGAGATTTTAAGAAGTACACTGGAAAATATAACGGACATGAATAAAAACAGAAAAAAAGATAATTTTCTTATTATATTAAGGAGTATATCCATGTATCAAAAAGGCAAATAAAAAAGGCATGTTACAAGTTTCTTATGTATTATATTTACCTACTAATGCTCATTAAATTTAAAAAAAACTATTGTTTTATTCACTAACAAAACCACCATAAAGAAATTATTCTTAACTCTAACAAATACTTGTTAATAACTTACGTTTAAACTTTTTAAAAAGAATTATTTTATTTAACTTCATTTATTTATTTATTTGAATGAGAGGGGCAGAGTGGAGGGAGGTAGTGAGAAAGAAAGCCACCAGGTCCAGGATTCGAATCGCAGTTGGCCATGAGGAAGCCCAGTGCCCTTAACCACCATGTCGCCTGCCGGCCCCACTTACTTTTAAAATTTTATTGTATGCCATTAGCTAATATATGTGGCATTTAAGTATATGTCAAATTAAATTTAAACACCAAAACCCAAACAAAAATACTCCAGTATAAAGTCAAGTTAAATTAGATATCAAGACAGTGAGCTGAATGGTTTAATAAATTTGATTTTCACTATTATTTTATTACACTTAAATTTCCATATTTGAATTCTTATTTAAATAATTATTTTTGCATATAAACCAACGGCATAGCACTTCTGCTTTTCCAGATAGCAATATTGCCACCCAGTGGTAGAAAGTTTTAATACAGTGAACACCACATACAATCTAGACAAAAAGCTTGTATAAAAGATAAAATAAAAATCCAAGCTTAATTATTATGTAAGCAATAATACTATAGATGTTTAACCTAGCTAAAAATCAGATTAAAAGTTACAGTATAGCACCTAAGTAATAAACCTATTCTGACTTAACTGTTTTATTATCTACCACTGTTATTTGTCTACAATTTAAATTACACAAGGCTGATTTATATTCTTTCTTTTTAGTAAGTTTCAAAAATATAACTCGTCATTTAAACTTCTCATCTAACTTACTTAATTCAATTTTAAAGTAAAAGTAATATATGAATGATTTGAGTTTGTACCCATAATTTGTACTGGAAAAAACTGGAAACACACTGATAATAATTTTATACATCAAAGAAAATCTTACTTTTTGTGAAATGATTAGGACTAACAAGGTTTGTGATCTGATGTGTATTACAATATAGCAGTATTTGATATATAAGATACTAAAGATATTTCATTAGTGAAAAAAATATCAAAATTCTACTTTTACAGAGAGATTTTTTGCTATAGGGTGTGTGTGCTCGCCAGAGAGACAAAAATCAAGATATCACCCCCCCCCAGGGGAGGATGGCCATGTTGTAATCCCTTCTCCATTTTCCTCTTGGGATTTTGGGCCTGCATGCACACGTGCCTGGCATGAGTTTGAAGCTTCTAGGTCTGGGACTTGAACCACGGTTGGCCATGTGGGAATCCAGTGATGTAACCATTACGCCATCTGCCGGTTCCAAAACTCTACTATTTCTTTAAGAACCAAAACAATAATTTATAACAGAAGAGCAGAGATGTATAATTAAAATACAATTTGGTTGATAGTAAGAAAAACACTATAACATTCCATCGCCTTTAAAGTCTTGTTCTTTCACACACTTGCTAAGTAACTTCATATTTATCGCCTATTTCCAGTCTGAATTCATTTTCAGTAGAATGAGAATCATAAAAATGTTACACATAAGTTGTTCAGCAATATCAAACAAAATTAAAAGTAAAGGGGCCAGCAGGTGGCATGGTGGTTGGGGAAGTGGTTAGGGCACTGGGCTCCCACATGGTTGACCACTGTTTGAGTCCTGGACCTGGTGGCTTGCTTTCTCACTTTCTCTCTCTAGCTCTCTGGTGAACACGTGTGCCCTATAGCAAATTTTAAATTAATAATAAATAAAATTTTAAAATACTTCTTTAAGGGGCTGGCAAGTGGCGTGGTGGTTAAGGGCGCCCGAATCCCACATGGTTGACCACTGTTTGAGTCCTGGACCTGGTGGCTTGCTTTCTCACTTTCTCCCTCTCTGTCCCTCTCTGCTCAAATTAAAATAAATAAATAAAGTTAAATAAAATAATTCTTTAAAAAAATACTTCTTTAAAAAAAACCTAAAAGCATGCATACATATAATAGATATGTTAACTTTTATTTGCTCCTGTGACTAGTATTTCTGCCTACTATTACCTTCGTAAGTGTGTTCTGTTTAAATTACTATCAAAACCAGAATTTGCCAAATACCTGTAATAAAAGTCACGAAGTTTGATGAGGGTGTAGTTTTCAAGACAAAGTTCTTATTAAAGCAACTATTACAGCATTAGATACAAATACATGGATAAAGCATATTTTCAAATCCAATCTTATATTTACATCTGTGTAGGATAAATTTATATGGTTAAAGTTTTTAACTTACTAGGGCCAGCCGGTGGCATAGTAGTTAAAGCACTGAATTCCCACATGGTTGACCGCTGTTTGAGTTCTGGATCCAACAGGTTGAAATGCACGCTGGGTGTGTGTGCGTGCGTGTCCAAAGTCCTGAGAAGAGCATGGAGGAGAAATTGTGGCATGGCCATCCCCCGGGGGAAGATGTGATTTCCTGCTTTCTGTCTGTCTCTCTGGCAAGGGCACACATGCTACAGCAAAAATTTCTCTCTCTCAAAAAAAATTAACTTACTGAACTTTGAAATGCTCTTTTTTTGGAGTATCCTCTTCAATTTCTAATTTCAGCAATGAGTATTGAATTTAAGTTTGCAAGGTCAAGAACTGTGTTTCTCTTTTTCAGTACTGTATCCCTAGTGGCTAATGCAACACTTCTTATATACTCAAGACTAAAATGTGTTTTCAGTGGAAAACTCAGTAATATTTCTGAATTACTTTATTCTAGGAAAACATCCGAGTATCAGTGCAATGGGCATATACATGTAAGACCAAAAAACCTCGTATTTGTTTGGGTTTACTATTGATTAAGAATAAGGAATAAACTAGCAGTTTTCCATGAAACAGTCATGAAAAGTCACTTTAATTAAGGAACTTTGTGCTGAACAAATGTCTTCTTTTTTTTAATGTTGCCAGAAGGCACATGTCCTCACCAGAGCTAACAGAGACACAAACAGGGGAGAGGGAGAAGGAGAGGGTGGCCTCATGAACGCATTCCCGTAGGGAATGTAACACTGCAATCTCTTCCCATTTCTCCTTTCATCAGGGTTCTGGACAAACAGGCACACACATATGTCCAGTGTGTTTCTCAAGCTACCAGGTACGAGACTCAAAACCAAGGGTTTGGCCATAAGGGATCCAGCTGCTTTAACCACTAGGCCACAGAGCTGGCCCACCAAATATAATCTTACAATACTTACAATAGACTGTTGCATTATGAAAGTCAGAATATAAGTCAATTTGTTTTGAATAATAAATGGAAATAAATTTTAAGAACAGGTAAATAAAACCTGCTCTGGGGTGTGTGTGTGTTCTCTTTTTTTAAAATTTCATGTTTATACATTCAATCACATTATACATTCAATCACATTATAATCAACATGTGTACATTTCTCCCTAGTCCAGTTGATAATATTTTAAGTTATCTTCAACAGATAATACCACATTTCTTTGTCCCATTAATGCTTTGCTATTTTTCTTCTCTTTATTATGTTCCAATGCATCGGTAGTTTAGAATGAGACTTCTGCTCACAGACTGCCTTATCTGTTTGTTTATTTATTATTTTAATTTTCGTTATAGGGTGCATGTGCTTACTGGATAGACACAGAGGGGGAAAGCCTCACGACAGTCCCTTCTCCTCCATCTTCCTGTCAGGATTTTGGGCATTCACACAAACAACACACCTGATGTGTTTTTGACGTGTTTTTCAAGCCGCTGGGTCTGGAACTTGAACCATGCAGTTGGCCATGTGGGATCCAGCTGCCTTAACCTCTGCACCACCTGCTGGCCCCAGAGTACCTCGTATTTACCTAACTCAATTTGCCAGTAATCTCTGCTCCCTAGTCTGTAACATATCTCCACCTCAAAGCTGCTCTTAAGGAAGTGGGACAAGCAAACTTCCAATAAGGAAGGAACAGTGATTCACTAAATTTGCTAAAATATCAACAAAACACCATTATTATGACCTTAACCTGCTGAGATGTAAAAACAACTCCATACAGACCTAGATGTTATGATGGTCAGTAACAATGATCTCTGATGGTAATAAAGTGACTGTGTGGACCAGAATTATGGAAGGTTGCTATTTTGCCAATAAATGAACATGAATGTGTCGTTAACAAATCCTGTCTCCTTCTCCATATAATATAAAATGACCCTTATTTAACCTTCCAGCACTGTTTCCCTGGAAACCAGATAAAGGTGAGATATCAGCTGTGTTTCTAAGCAACAGTTTGTGGTTTAAAAAAAAAAAAAAGTGGGACTCCTATTGGTGAGCTCCCTATGAATCAAGAAGACAGGGAGCAGGTCTTCCTATGTCCAGTGGGAAGCATAAATGGGGGCCACTGAGTGGGAGGTGACTTATCAGGGATCTTTCGGAGTCTGGATGGTATACCCAAAGTGCTATTTGCTATAAGACACTGCTTCCTGTAGAACATGAAGCAGTTAAGCCGAGGTGGCACTGTCTCCCACGTGGAAGTCATCTTTTCGCTGGACCTGAATGATCATCTAGGAGCAACATACCTGACACTGAAATGCTGGGTTTTCTATCCCACTTCTTTCAACAAAGCAGAGCGAGATTGGTGCCCTATACAGCCTACTGGGTCTTGTGAGCATGAATGTCCAGCTAACCCCAAGATCACTGCTGCTGGTTATGCAGAATGAGCAGGACAACTAGCTGTTTTTTAGTGTCCTATATGGCAAAGCAATTAGGGAATGCATTATCAGAAGAGATGGATTATTTTTTGGGTTCTTTTGCATGTTGAAAGGCATCTGTCAAAAAATACTAGCATCTCAGCATCAACCAAGGGAAATGAACAGTTTAATACATTCCAAGCTAAATCAACGTTTATAGCAATTACAGGGTTGCTTAGCTGGGAAGACCAGTAGATCTGTTCCATGTAGAGCACAGAGACAGTCATCCAATAACTCTCATCTTTTAATCTTCTATATCATTCATCTATTTCTAACCTTGTGTCTATATCTTAAACGAACACCGTATTCCCATTTCCTAATTTTGCTTTTGGTATCTTACCAAACCTGATCTCACATGTCTAAAACCCTTCAATCTGTGGCTTTAACTGCCTCTAGTAACTACTTAACTATTTACTATCTGAAAATCTGATGAGCAAGCTCTCATACGATCTCTCATAAAAATTCAAACTCATTTGCTAATAAATGCAAAGGATCTTCTTCAATCCACATGGCACCAACCAACCTCCAAGGCAGCAGTGGCTACTGACTCTCCCTCTAGCTTCCAGTTTACTCAAGTCTCTCTTCCTTTCTGACCTACCTCTCATAATGCAGGCATGTTCCCTGGTCTCGCTCATTCTCCTTCAGATTTCTAAAAAGGTTTCCAAAGTGATTTCATTCCTATTCATGACACCACCTGCCACACGTAGGTATAAACCATGCCCAATCTGTATCTATTCTTCATCTACAACTTGGCTTATCTGTTCCCCCAAGTACCTGATGCGTCATTGACATTTCAAGTTTATCCAAAAGTAAGCCTCATCCTCTCCCCCATCCAATGTTTGCAGGTTTTACATTAATTATGAACAAAACCCATGAATAAATACATTTTTTTAAAGCATAAGCTTGATTCTGAGGCTCAATACATAATATTCAACTAAAATTTAGCTATGTTACAATACCAAAAATATTCGCTAATCATGTATTTCAGTATAAAAAATAGGCCAATATATACATTTGGCATTTAAATTTTAAAAAAATCAGCAATCTTTAAAATAATTTTCTGCTTTCTTTCTAAATAAGGGGGTTTGAGGAATTATATTAGTATCAGTAAGCACTTCTCAAGAAATAATCTACTGAAAGCATGATTAATCTTTACTATAATGTTTGAGCTAGAGGAATCAGATATAATGATGAGTGCTTTCCTTTTAAAGGAATGCCTTTGAGGGATTAGTGTGACATGTTGATATGCAACATAAAGAACTCTGATCCTATGATGAACTTACAGGTAAAACGGGGAATCTTCTTGACAACTGTATGGTTACAGTTCACTTGTTATCATTACCTCTAATGCTCTATATACTTTCTGTCTTGACGTGGAAGTTCTTCATAGGCACACAGTAACTGGTGTAAGACTAAGAATGAAAAGAGCACTGGGAAGCTCAGACCGCGACGGCAATCACAGGGGAGCCAAGTGGTGATGACCACATGTGCCTGGGCTCCACCCATCATCTCAGCATTTAGAGGGTCAGAATTGTTCCATTCTTAAGGAAAAGCATTTAAATAGCTGTTCTAAAAACTGATGCTTTAAAAAAGAGGTCACACTGAGGTAATGCCCATTCCTAATGCAGGAGCCCTTAGAATACTGCTGTAGGCCCTAGGGAGCTGTCGAACCCAGTCTGGACCACTGAAACAGCCCCCTCATTGGTTTCCAGCCTCTTCCCCAGAGAGGTGGCCGTCATATTCTAATACATCCTACTAAGCCACGTAAACATTAAAGAGTATGTCCCAAATACATGTAGACATCTGCTATGTGAATCACAGATACAGCAGGCTATTTGAAAATGATAAACGTGCTACACTCCTTGTGCTCAATCAAGTACTCAGGAGGCACTGAGGAGACAGATGTGGGCATGCGTAACAGTGCACGTGGAACCGAAGTTCACTGATTACAGAGAAAACAAAAAAAATCGAAGAAGGAGCCCAACTGTTCCTAACTGCAGCAAAAGCAATACAGTTTAGTTATCTCTGGATGTCATGAAGCTTAATTTACTTACAGAAAACAACCAGAAACTTATACAACAATTTTAAAAACTGGACAAAGTATAACCCCAGGGTTAAGAATCTCACTGATTTTCCATCAAACAGATGTCTGTGCCACTTATTTTTATTCATCTAGCACAATAACTCAGAGGAACTTGAAGTTTCAGCATATTCTAAATAAATACTTGGCAAGGAGGGTGTAGAGAAAATTAGAGCAGTCAGACTAGAGCAATCTTACGTTTCCTATGAACTGAGGTCTTCACATGCCAGTGGTTCTTGAAAAGTGATCACAGGCTCCTGTGGGTCCTCAAGAGCCCTTCGGGGCATCGGCGAGATCGAAGCTCTGTTAGCACCAACACTAGGACATTATTTACCTTTTCACTGTCGGACATTGGCAGCGGCGCTACGTAAACAATGATGGGCAGAATCAAGGCAGTGGCACCCATAAGAAGGAGACACTGCATTCTTTATCACCAGGAACTCAGACTTAAGAGAAAGGTGCCAGTTTTACCTGAAAATGTCACTGAAGATGCAGTAAAAATTATTAATTATATCTCAAAAGATGAACACACATTTTAACGAGTGTGACAGATGGGTGAAAAACTGGAAGTACACATAAAGCACTTGTGCTGTGTCTTAAAATACATTTTAATTATAAGCTGATTGAGCTGTTTTGTTCGAGTGACATTATATTCAAAAAGAAAACTGACAAACTAAGGTTATTCAGACCTAGGTGTTTGGCAGACATTTTCTGAGAAATGAATAAAGGTTCCAATAGCTCCCCAACACTTGAGACTTTTTCTTTTGGTGTAGAGGTGCTGATATTAAAGATTATTTTTCATAGTCTATTAAATGCATCATTTGGAAGAATCTGCAGAACTCGGTAAACCAATATAGTCCAATAGAGCCCAATATAGACAAATGAGTAAATGTCACCAAATCAATCAGACAAGAGTGAACCATTCATTCAAATTACAAAATAAACCAACAGATCTTAATGTAGCAGAGAGAAGACCCTCCCTGCTCCAGGTTTCTGGTGCACCAAGTATCCTGCCTTTAAGAAATGTCCTCTACCTGCTGGGTGCGGAGTAGTGCCAGGTATATCCACAATTTGCAGAGAACTATTAAAATACTCCTGTTTACTATTACAGATTGGAGTGAGCCTGATTTTCTTCACATTTCACCTAAAAGAACCTGAATGCAAAAATCTATGAAAATCTACCGATTTTCTATTAAGTAGACATTAATAATAGTTTCAAAATGAAAAACAATGCCATACTATTTTTGAACTGCTGTTGTTTCCCATAAAATGCTATTTATGTTAATGTGTAACAGATTTATTATTTTAAATGAATTATTTTATAAGTTTCCAGTATTAATTTCTAACACAATATATATCTCTATAATATTTATAAACAAAAACTTTTGGCGAATGACAGTAATCTTTTAAAATGTAAAGGGGACCTGAGACCAAAATGTTTGGGATCCAGTATTCTATAATGTCTTACTATATAATATTTTTGCCTTTTCCTGCAGATTTGCCTTCTTCATATTAAGGATGACATACTACATTTATTCAAATCCTTTGTGTAATATATATATGTGTGTGTGTGTGTGTGTGTGTGTGTGTGTGTGTATATGTATATGTATGTATGTATATATATATATATATAAAATATATATTTAAGGTTCTCTACCCAGTAATATTCTATCCAAAATTTAAAAATAACACCTACTTAGGTATATCAAGAATTGAAGCCTAAACTATAGAAGTGAATGCATTTCAATTATTATTGTCCTAATAACTGAGAGAATAAACTGGACAAATCTATGATTTTTATCACTGATAAAGTTACATCTTAATGAAAATTATAACTGCCCCACCCACATATAAAATTGTAATTATTTTTAATTGCAAGAGTATACTGTAGTGTATGTGTACTGAACACTGTGTTGCAGTGCACATTTACTGATTCTGTCAACAGCAAAAGGTCTTTGAAAACTACAAAATACATTTTATTTGCACACTGATTAAATAGGAATTCCTCAAGAACAATTCAGTTAAAAGCTAAACAATTAAAAATACAATTTAAAAAGTTCTAAATCATGGATATATTTTCTTAAAGGTCTGCAAGTCCATCTTTAATTAGGAATTTGGGGAACAGTTTGTTTAAAAATTGCTCACACATTAAAGCAACATGCCTACAGATGACAGAGCAATGTGCAGGTTCAAGAGAAGACTGTCAGAGCTGAAAGCGAGGTCATGTGTCATGGCTGAGATCACATCACACAGGAGAAAGGACCCCAGGGTGCTCGCTAACTACTACAGGGGATTCCCACTTTCAATCGCAAATCAAATTCTATAGACCTGAAATTCAGCACTCTTACAGCAATACAGCTCCTTTTCTGCTAAGCACTGGGAAGAAACCAGGCCAGCTGCACAGCTAAAATGGAAACACAAATAGCGGCTATCAACGTGTTGAAGACACCACAGAATGAATTCTCTATTTCCCTAATGGTTACCCACATGCCATCAATAATGAAAAAGCGTGTATTAACAGTCCTATGGGACAAATGAACACAAACTGCCAATGGAGACACTGGACAGTAATAACAGTTCAGAGAGCATTTTAAACTGAATTTTAATCTGAACAGGCAGATACTTCAAAAATTACAACAGGCAGCAAGTTAATTGCATTTCTGTGTTTTTTTTTTTTTTTTGGTTCATGAAGCCTCAAAGATTTGGCAAATATAATTAACTTTGACAGAGCTTAGATGACAGATTTTTGTCACTAAGGAAGCCAATTACAATTTGTCCTGAAATTATAAATATCTGTAATAGTTAAAAAAAGGGGGGGGGCACTCACAAGGCTAAACATGCAAATAATGACATTAGAATTTAGAATGTTAAGGAAACTCAGAAAGTTTCCAATTTATGAGTACATAATGTCCTAAAACTACCTATAAACAAGACGGATGGAACCGAGAATTTACTGTCTTACATGAAACCAATGTTACAGGAGTAGCTAGATTTTCAGGTGAACCTGTAAATACCTGTGGTTCACATCCTGGAGATACTCTTATCTTTGGAAGGCGTTGCAGCAGCCTTAGCTTTGAAGACCTATGTGAAGCAAAAGCATGTAACATAAAATGTAAAAGTGTAATAATTACAAAGTCTATCATTAGAGGGTAAAAATTACAACAACTAGGCCCTGGCTTGGTGGTTAAGTGCTGTGGAAAGAAAACTGGATCCTACTTGGTGCCCTGCTGTTCTTGAAAAACACACGGGGGTGGGGTACAAGTGGCATGGTGCTTAAGGCGCTAGCCTCCCATACTGGACCTTGACAATCACACTGGGTGTGATTTTCAGTTTTCGGTTTGCGCATGCCTGCTCAAAACCCCAGGAGAATGAAGGAGCAGGGATTTTGATATGGCTGTCCCCCTAGGAGTGGTTTCTCAATCTCCCTCTCACTCTCTGGCAAGCGTAACTGCCTTACTACAAAAATAAATTTTTAAATTGAAAAATAGAGAAAGAGAAATGAAAAAAATATATACGGGTAGGTGAATACATGCTGAAAATCTTGAGATGATAAACGGGGGAAATCGACAAACGGATGGTGGAGTATGACCATGCCTCACTGTGAGGTGCTTTTTCCCTGGCAAGTGAATGTGTCCTCTGATGATTTTTTTTTTAATGTTTTCAATACCTTCAATCACATTATTTAACTTAGAAAGTGAACATTTCGGTATGTGAATGTTTCTCCCCAATCTAAATGATCAAAGTATCTTCAACAGATAACCCCACTATCTCCCTGTCCTGTCAATGCTCTGTCTCTGATGAATTTTAAAAAAAAGATTTACAACTAAAGCCTTTTTTAGATGTATTATTCAAAAGAAAAGGTATTTAAGGGCCTCCCACTTTCTGGAGACAAGATCTGAGTAAAAATTAAACGACTCCTAAACTAATGAAAACAGAGAAACAGAATTAGATTCCCCTGAGATAATGACAATGAGGGGGGGATCACAGGTCCAACAGTTTCCTGCACCTGGCAGAAGTCGCATTGCTGGTCCAGAATAACCTGGGTAATAAACCCTCATATTCCGATGACAAGAAGCCTTCAGTGTGCCTGTGTGCCAAGAGCTACCTGTAGGTACAGGCATTTGGAAGCTGGCTGGCTTCCCTACTTCCAAATTAACTACAATGGGAGGCAGTGAGGGCTGTGGGAAGGAGACAGTGTTTTGGGGGTGTGATCTGCTAATAGCTAGGTAGCTTTTGCCAACTCACTAAGCCTCTCTAAATATACATTTCCTCATATATAAAAGGAGGATGAAACATTAACTGGAACAGTGCTGGGATCAAACGCAAAAATGTCTTAATAAATGCAGCTACTTTTGAGACAGAACTTTACCACCTACTAGGGCAGAGTGGGCAGAAGAAACACGACTCGGAGTCCTGCTAGACGGCCATTAAATAGTGGCTGGGACTCACTAGCGTGTTTGCACCCAGGAAACCATTATGGCAAGGCCTTATTTTCTGTCCAAACCAATCTGAGGTGGATGATGTCCCAGGACGCTTTCCTTAGGCTCTACTCCTGCTGCACACCATCCCAGTCTGCAGGCCCTTACTCTTAGCGCTGGCTCACCTGCTTACACAGGCTTTGCCCAATTCTCACCTTCCAGCACGTCACACGGGCTGGAGCAGAGGCCTCTACCAACAACTACCGGGTGAGCAGGTGATGTCTCGGGGAGGCTAACTAGGAGAACACACAGCCGGGCAATCACAAATCCCCAGAGAGGAATACAGTTTGATTTTGGAGTCAACGACATGTCATGAGTCTAAACCATGCACACAAACGAGCTTTAAGCCATGCCAAAAGCAGCCTGGAAAGGATCAACGCAAGTCAGACGCGCACACTGGCGGCCACTATACTCCTCTCTATCTACTCGGCTACTATTGCACAGCAGCCAGAAGAAAAAGACCTGTTAAAAGGCAGACTCGTTTCCAGTTAAACCCTGGGCAATGACCCCGGGCACGCATTTTACATAAAACAACGTGGACGAAGATCTACAGCCAGGCTGACTTGAGGTGTGCACGGTGCAGTCTCGAGGAGTCTGACACGTCCCGAAACTTCCCGCCTCGGCGTTCGCGGGTCCCACCTAGGAGTTGGGGCTTCTTCTCCACTTTGCGTCTGTGGGAGGGTGGGGGTGCTGAGCCAGGCTCAGAGCAGGTCAGTGCGCACAGCCGGGAACGCAGCGACGTTCTAGGTTCCAACCACCAGGAACGCCGAGCCCGGCC